>NC_089316.1:7139971-7204971 GCF_036669915.1 Pocillopora verrucosa | reverse complement strand
TTTGAATGCTGGTACACGTGTTGTTGGCATTTTTGTTCCTGCAGCTCCCACAAAACGATACCATCCTTCGTGGAGTTGTTTGTCACACAGCTCTGGGCCATTAACCGGTGTAGGGTGACTGCTCTTTCTATTGGCCTCGCTCAGTTCTTTATAATTATAACACGGATCGACTAAAGAGTAACATGATAACTATAAGATGATTGTAGTTATTAGAATAAATGGTCAAACAGTTTTTTTGTGGCGTCTTAAAATGGTAACAGTTTAGCGACCAGGACCAGAACTTTTATAATCATAACAATAATAATAATAAAAATAATAATAATAATAGTAATAATAGTAATAAACATAGTAATAATAATAATGCTGATAAGAATACCGCACTTATACTGCGCTATTGCTACCGCTCACTATCATTAATTTATTTGGCGTCACATAGAATCTAACAATTCCAAAAATTGTTTACCGCCAAAATCTCTGAGCGGGAAAGAATGCAAATTTCTTTGACGTTAGTGAGTACAGTGTCAGCCGCGATATTTTCAGAGTTCCAAATGTGTTAAAGGGGATATATCACCGCTCGCGCACGCGAAGTACGAGCCGAGAAGATTAAAAAGGTAGAAATAGGGCAAATGTCGATAGAAGATAAATGAAACTTGATGTCACAAAATTTGACACTTGTAGTCTTTCAACACTAACTTTTATTACAGAGAAAAAAAGAAAAAAAAAGAAATTGTCCGTAATAAAATCGGATGTCAACGACAACCTGAAGCGATAAAAAGTAAAAAGTCAGCCACCGTGATAGTGACGTACGATAAAAAATATATTTCCTAGCTCTTATCATGGAGCACGCACATTAACTGCATATAGAGTTTTTTTTTTGTCATTTTGTTGGACAGCACCTCGCAATATTTCAACGGGTAGTACTGCATGCTTTACAACAAAACGGAGCACAGTCGACGCTCCTCTATTTGCATTCTCGCGACAAGAGTTGTTTCCTTTACCCTCGTCAACATCTCAGTAATCACAGACGGGAAAAGGATCTCACAATTACGTAACATTTGCTGCGTGTCAGCCATTACTTTGTTGAAGATTGCAAGCTATGGCTGTTGTCAACCCTTTGCTGGATTGCGAAAACAAGAGATTTTCTCAAATATAGAAAACAAGTTATCTGTTATCACTACAAAAGTCGGGTAAGTGCCCCTCAGTCTATGTTACAAAAGTTAAAACTTGGTTTTCCACGGTATCAAAACAAAAAAAACAACAACAACAACAACATTCATTATAATAGTTAAAAGGAATCTGAAGGCTTCTGAGATTATTGATTGTACCTGCACAATTGCGTCCATCTCCAGTATAGCCAGGTTTGCATTTGCAAACGTATGATCCGTTTGTGTTGTTACAGGTAGCGTTTACTTGACATTCGCTGGGATATGTTTTGCATTCGTCAATATCTGTCAAAAAAGGGAAAAAAGAGAGAAGAATAAAAAAATCGGATTTGGTTTTCATTCAAGAGTCATGTATGTACATGTATGAAAAAAGTAAAATACTCGTTTGCTATTTTCTGGTTTCATGCGATTTTCGGGTTAGACCTGGAGGTCAAACCGTTAAATTTGAACAGCAAATACTACCTAAAGCATACGCTATAAAATGCTCTTATTTTGCCACGGGAGCACAAAACACGTTATATAAACAACGAAAGAAAGACCATGACCGCATTTGCTTGTTATTCCGAATTCACCTGTGCAATTTTGTCCATTTCCAGTATATCCAGGCTGACAATCGCATATATGTGATCCAATGGTGTTGCTGCAGTTTGCATTCTCGTGACAAGAGTCGTTTCCTTTGCACTCGTCAACGTCTATAAAATCAGAGATAAAAAAAATGGGATTTCAAAATTACGCAAAAATTGCCGTACATAAGCCATTACCGTGTTTAAGAGTGCAAGCCATGGTTGTTTTCAACCTTTTGCTGGATTGCAAGAACGCAAGACTATCGTACATGAAGAAAACAAGTTATCTATGTAAAAAGATATCACTTAATAATAAACAGCAAACAAGCAGACAAACCAAAACAAAACAAAACGAACATATACAAACGAGCGAGCGAAGAAAACAATACACACGCTCAATAAACTATAGTAAGAAATTTACGTTTGAAAAGATTTAGCACAATATACAATAAGACAAATTCACGCCTCTTTCAACAACTAAAGAACAGTTGTCATACCAGCATTGGAAATCAGAAGAAATCTCATATATGTCATTTCAAGTATTGACTCAGACTCTTACCCCTTTCACATAGTTCTCCCTCGAATCCAGGAGGACACATGCATCGATATCCCTTGAGTGTAAATCCAGCTAGGCAAGTTGCGTTATTTTGGCACTGGGAACTCTCGTCACAGGCGTTCTGAAGAAGAAAAAAACAATGAAAAGACAAAAGAAAGAAAGAGGGATTGATTGAAGAAGAAACTAAATACCGAATGATCGAATACACGAACATTTGCATAAATATTTGTACTTCTTTTTATATTATTCAAAAGCGACAATTTCGAAAAATCGATTTGTAACTCACCTTCGAGCCACGATAATAAAAATTGGCATCAGTTATCAAGTCACTGTCATATTTCAGATGCGTGGCGTTATTAATTTCACAGATGTGAACTGCTCCATTACTGTTAGGATCTTTTTTGAAGTTAACACTGACACAATTGTCGTTCAGGTAGCAAAATAGTTCACAATCATCCAAGTTCTTGACGCGTTCCTTTTCAGTAACATGGTTTACCAGTCGTCTTTCAGCAAAGAAGTAGTAGTCCGGAAACACCATTGCGCGCTCTCGCTCTAAAATAGACAAATTGAAATATGATTACAAGACATACTTTTCCGTCGCAAAAAAAAATTAATTTTGAGTAAAAAAATTCTCGGATCTCACCAAAGTATGATAGCAAATACGTCGAAAACGTAAGTTAAACAAGACATTTGATGAGAAGAATCAGGTTTTAGTTTTGTCATAACGACACGTTATAAGCTTAGTGCATCAGCTGTCGTGAATCAGCAAAATGGTAATGGAGAATGATGGAAAATAAGATAGCACGGGCTAACGTATGAATATAGGGATAGAAAATGATTCACATTTTGCAACTCACCTTTACCAAACGTCAAGTAAGTCATCGATGAAGTCCAGACTGCGAATATTAGAAACGCTGAAAACTCCATACTTTCTCAAGACAATAGAGCACAATATTGATGCTTTAAGTATGCTATCAATTTCGTGTCGACCACCTGCATTTAATAGTGGATTAAGTAATGGAAACAGACCTATTAGTATTGGAAATGGGATTTTAACAAAGATAACAGCAGTCAGTCCTGCCCCTGCAAATAACATACGTGGGTAAACGTTTTAATGTCTGCGAATGAACACATTTTCAATGTCTCCCTTTGTGCCAGTTAGAAACACTTTGGTTTTGAGGGGGACGATTGTATCGGTGTTCATCTATAGATTTCAAAAAGTGACTTTGCTACACAAATTTCCATAACATTGATTTTCCTTCATTTCCAAAAAGCATGAATTCTTTATCTAGACTATACCTTGAAATAAATCTGTAATTATAAAATAAGCCACGTTCTCGGATGAATGGATGGATGGATTGGGAGTCTCTTGTTCCAATTCGACGAAATGATTAAGGGAAACTAATTTTTGAATTTCGAATATCATGTTTGTAGTTGTTAAGTTGTACCACCCACTTCACTACATTGAGCAAAATACTTTATAGTTTGACTCTCCTTCTTACTTGAAATAATACAGGTATGCAGTAATTAGAAGTCCTAAGTAATTAGTCACTTTATCCTCATACATTATCTGCAAAATGAATTAATGATGAGTTCAAATATGCTCTTTAGTTTGAACAAACAATGAATCTTCCGTAAACAGTGAATATTAACCAACAGAAATTTCATAAATTTTCTGAGCAACTTACGACCTAGGTCTCCATACATCAGGATTGAATTAAGAGTGTCGAGGCAGAACCCGTCAGACACCTTATATCACTTGAGCACGACCCAGTGTAGACAGCTGCTGCACTTAATCCAGAGCCTTAGCGAGACGACACTTTGAGTGTTGTTTTAGGCGCCACTTCCATCTCAAGGATAATAGCAAATAGATATTTGAAAAAGGTGTGCCGTAATGTATGATTGGATTCAGCCAAACCATCCAGTATCGGATCTGGCTTCCAAGGCCTTCATTGGAAGACCTTTTAAATTACAAAACATATTCAGATTTTCCTCCGTTAGATAAAATTGGTGCAGACTTAAGGTTAGCGAGATCTGTAAGCTAGAATTTGGTTGCCAACTCATTTTTCTGATTGGGAGTCATGCAAATAAACTTCCATATTTTTTCAAGGTTCTTCTAGTTCAAAATTATCACTTTTGTCATGATATGAACAGAATTCAAACGAGCTGCATATCAGTGTAAGTTAGGGATAGGACAAAACAATTTGTGAAAGGAAATCTTTATAAGTACAGAAAAAAATAACCATATTTTTTGGCAAGTTAAATATTTCAAATGAAGAAGATTTTTTATCATCAACTATATTTTTCTTTACCGAAAATTGAACCCAAACAGCGGGTTTTGTCACTGCATTAATACCTCTCTCATCGCTTTATGGAATTTCCTGTCGTTTGAGTTTCACAATTGAGCTTGGAACCGCCAGCACTGACTTTTCATAATTTGGCACTTTTCTCTATTTACGGTAATGATGCAACTACAATTTCGAGAAGGGGTGTCATTATAAACATGAACAAATATCGCTGAGAAAAGGTTCAAGAAGTAAACCTACTGTAGGAAACTAAAATTAAGGATAATGATCTTGTTTATTTCAAATAGCTGAATCTGTTTTTTCGCCAAAAGTTTATTATACCCCCATTTGGAAGCTCGGTAAATTTCATTTTCGTTTTATTTCAACCACACAGATATAATCATTTCTTACCTTCAAAGATCCATCGTTCTTTGGTGCCCAACTTTAGTGTTATTGAGCCAAATGTGTTTTCTTTTAATACTGTCTGGTAGCTATGGTTACGATAGAAACTGTTGGTTGCAAGTCAAGATGAACATTAATATTAGAAATGAACTTCTTTCTTCCTGTTAAGGCTCTTTGCACATAAAGCTAAACTAGTAAAATAATACTAGGAGAAAATTTTAACCTAAAGCAACAGATTGACTTGAGTCATGCATCTTGGACTACAAATTGTCGTTATTAATTCCTTGAAAATGTCGCCTGTGGTCAGGTGCCCAAGGCGTTATAATTATGTAATGGCTGACCCCCATAAAATCCTATTGTGCTCCCTCTTCATTACATTGGCGAGTTTAGTCGAAGAAGGTAATTAAGTCTCTTGTACGGTCCAAGCTTCTTAGGAAAATGGGGGCGAGGTACCAGGGTATCCTTCAAAGAAGATCATCCCTGGTCAAAGTTTATGAGTTATTAAGCACCTAAATGATCGAATGCACGAAATGACACATATTTGACAAAGTCAAGCACCAGTTTCAACAGTTGCTTGACTATTGAGGGTTTATTTAAGAAATGTATTAGTGAAGAGGTTCCCTGTGGCTTTTTTCTTCGAACGGTTATCGAGAACGGAGGAAATTTGTGCGAATTGAAGCCGAAAAAAACGTTCTTGTCTTGCATCAATGGGCAGATTTATTTCCGTTTTCGAAGTTTCGAAACGTTCAAACCCAAAATAACATTTTAAAATTTTTACTTTTGTTAGCCAACGTAGGTTGTTAGAATTGCTTAGCTATGGTGAATATAATCATCTCTATATTTCCGCTACCTGTTTTCTTAAAACAACTCGTTAATCTGTCATCGTTTTCAGTCATTCATTTTTTGTTTCTTATTTCGAAAAAAACGTCCGACTACATCATTTTTCAGAAGTTGAAAAATATTGATTACTGCTACATCGTTTTAAAAACACTGAATAATTTAAACTTTAATAATTTCAGTTTAGGAGATCCTTGTTGTGAGATTAGTTTTGGAAAAACAAAAAGTTTGAAAATTGCACGAAGCTTCTGTACAAAAGTTTTTTAAGGATCATCTCAATCAAGCTATTTGTTATTTGGCAAGTTTAAAAGCCTACACTTCAAAAATTAACTCTTAGGAGACCCTTTTCAATTCCACAAAATGGCTAAAATCTTATGAGACCGGCTACCCTTTTTTTTGTAAACAATGTCTTAAAACCAGAAAGAGTGGTTTGTTCCAAATGCCAGCATTGTTCGTCTATAAAAATGACTTCGCTTAAGTTGGCTAAGAGCGGCCAATTTTTCTTCCATGCAAATCAGCGAATTCCCATCTGCGAAACAACAACGAAATATTTTTGATGGAATTGATTACCCGTCCATGTAAATATGAGCTGAGCCTTAGGATTGATGTGGTTTTGAATGAAGCAATTCTTCACCGTAGCAGTTCTTTTTTTTTTTTGTAACAAAATACTTCTGCAAATTTCCGATTTGGCGCATTATAATAACACATCCTTGCTAAATACCATTGATGTCTACAAAACAAGTTTACAAGACTAAGGTTCCTTCCCTTTAAAATCACGCTTGTTAGGCTCAAGTTTTTAGTCTTGTCATACGACACTTTATAAGCTCAGTGCTTCAACTGTTGTCAACCATCGAAATAGAAATAAAGTATGATGGGAAATAAGATAAGACGGGAATAGAAAACGATTCGTAGTTTCCGTTTAAGACAACAATATTATAAACATATACTTAAGAACATTAGGTGAACATGCCTAGATAATGCAGTCACATAAAAAGCCAAGTTCCCTTGAGTTTCTGAGAATCCATAGATTCAGCATTTCTTTTTTTGTTTTGTTTTTGTTTTTGTTTCTGTTTTTTTTTTTTTTCACTGTCAGGGGAAAACCCCTGACAAGATTGACTGAAGCGTCGATAATTGACGAAAAGAAAATTCTCATAAAATATGGTAATCGGTGTGAAGGAACAGACAGGTTGGCGTAAACTTATCTGCCGAAAAAGACGTTAACCCTGCACTCGCACAGTTCGCTTTCATTTTCCAAAAACATGAATTCTTAATTTAGACTTTATCTTGAAATAAATCTGAAATTGTAAAATAAGTCGCGTTCTTTGATGGATTGTGAGTCTCTTGTTCTAATTCGACGAAATTAATAAGAGAAACTCTTTTTTGAATTTCGAATATCCTGTTTGTAGTTGTTAGGCTGTACCACCCACTTCACTACATCGAACAAAATATATTCTCGTTTTGCCCTGCTAATTATTCGAAATAATACAGGAACGCAAAAAACTAAAACAATTTAAAGTCCAAATTGATAAGTCATTTTATCTTCCCTCACATTCATTAACGTCAAAATCAATATATGATGAGTTCTAAGAAGCTCTTTAGATTGAACAAACAGAAAATCTCTCGTAAACGCCTGATCTTAAAATACAGAAATTCAATAAATTTGCCGAGAAAATTACGACCTATGCCTCGATGCGTCAAGACGGTATGAAGACTGTCGATGGCTCATTATAATAACACACCCTTGCTAAATACCACTTATGTCAACAAAACAAGTTTACAAGACTAAGGTTCCTTCCCATAAAAATCATGTTACTTGAGTTCAGGATTTTAGTTTTGTCACAATGACCAGTTATAAGCTCAGAGCATCAACTATAGTGAATCAGCAAATAAAAATAAAGAGTGATAGGAAATAACACGAGCTGAAATGAATTATTTTTAAAACAGAAATAACACCACCTGCATTCGATAATGGTTAAGTAATAGATATCGACCCTTTTGTATCGAATATGGGATGTTAACAAAATTAATAACAGTCAGTCCAGACCCATTGAAATGATTGAAGCAAATAAAATACGTGGGCACGCGTTTGGGATATATGGAAAGACTTTGGATTTGGCGAGCTACGATTCTATCGGTGTTTACCTTCAGATTAGACTCATGGATTTTGCCACACAAATTTCCATAACCTTAACTTCAATTGCTCTATGACTATAGTCAGTGGAGTGCGTTAAAGGAAATACCATCATAAACATATTCTTGAGAACATTAGGTAAACATACTCCGTTACTGCAGTCACATAAAAAGTCAAGTTCTTTCGAGTTTCTGAGAAACAACACCTTCAAATTTACAAGATCGATCCATGGATTCAGTGTTTTTGTTTTTTGTTTTTGTTTTTTTCCTTTTTTTCCTTTTCATTATGAGGGGAAAACACCTTATAAAATTGATTGAAGCGTCAAAAATTGACAAAAAAGCAATAATCACAAAACATGGAAATAAAAATATAAAAATCTTATGTACCGACATTCCCGCTCACGAAATCATACGGATAATGGTAATCAGTGAGTAGGACCAGACAGGCTGGCGTAACCTTATCCGCCAAAAAATTTGATTATCCCTGCATTTGCACAGTTTACTTTTATTTTCCAAAAACATGAAGTCTCAATTTTGATTATATCTTGAAATAGATCAGAAATTATAAAACAAGGCACGTTCTTTAATGGATTGTGATACCACCCACCTACATCGAGCAAAATATTTTCGTGTTTGAACCTTCTACTTACTCTAAGCAATACAGGAACGCAACAAGTTAAAGATGGTTTTCCAATTTGAAGTCCTCGTTGATTAGTCATTTTATCTTCCATCCCATTTATTGACGTCAAGATTCTAATAAGCTCTTTAGTATGAAGAAACAGAAAATCTCCCCTAAAACTACTGAAATTCCATAGATTTGCCGAGCAACTTGCAACCAATGTCTCGATAAATTAAGATTGCATAAAGAGTACTAAGGCAGAACCCCTCAGATATCTTATAATGATTGAGCACAATACAGTTGTTATACTTAATCCAGAGCCTTGTTGAGACGATGCTAAGAGTGTTGTTTTAAGCGCCACCTCCACCTCGAGGATAATAGCCAATTGATATTTGGTAAAGGTGTGCCGTAATTTATGATTTGATTCAGCCAAACCATTCAGTATCGGATCTGGCCTCCAAGGCCTTCGTTGGAATACCTTCTAAATTATAAAATATTATCAGGTTTTCCTTGGTTAGATAAAACTGCTACAGACTTAACGGGACCTGTGAGCCAACAATTAGCTCCCGACTCATTTTTCCCATTAGGAGCCATACAAACCAACTACCATATTTTTCAAGGTTCTTCTATTTCAAAATTATCAATTTTGGGGGAGAAGACAAAACCATTTTTGAAAGGAAATCTTCATAATTACAGAGAGAAAAAATGGCTATAATTTTTGGCAAGTTGGATATTTCAAATGAAGAAGATTTTTGCCATTAACTCTCTATTTTTTTTACTGTAATTTGAACCCAAACAGCGGGCTTCGTCACATCATTAAATCCTCTCTCATCGCTCTTTGGAATTTCCTGTCGTCTCCAGTTTCACAATTTGTGACGAGCTCGGAACGGCCAGAACTGACTTTTTCATAATTTGGCACTTTTCTCTATTTACGGTAATGATGGAACTACAATTTCGAGAAGGGGTGTAATTATAAACTTAAAGAAATATCACTGATAAAAGGTTCAAAAAGGAATCCCGTTGTAGGAAACTAAACATTTCTGATTGATTTCAACTACACACTAGGGTGGATATCCAATTTATATCATGGAATGAAAGTCAAACTGAAGTTATCCATGCATTAAATATGATCATTTCTTACCTTTAAAGATCCAACGTTCTTTGGTGCCCAACTTTAGTGTTATTGAGCCAAACGTATTTTCTTTTATTACTGTCTGGTAGCTATGGTTACAATAGAAGCTGTTGGTTTCAAGCCAATATGATCATTAATATTAGAAATGAACTTCCCTCTTCCTGTTTGGGTTCTTTGCACCAAAATGATCTTTGCCCCTGAATGATCGAATGCACGAAATGGCATATACATGACAAAATCAAGGGCCAGTTTCAATAAACAGTTGCTAGGCTATTGAGTATTTATTAAAGGAATGTATCACTGAAGAGGTTCCTTCTGTCTCTCTTCTTCGGACGTCATCATGAGCAGGGGAAATTCATGCCAATTGAATCTTTGGTGCCCAACGTTAGTGTTATTGAACCAAACGTGTTTTCTTTTATTACTGTCTGGTAGCTATGGTTACGATAGAAGCTGTTGGTTTCAAGCCGAGATGATCATTAATATTAGAAATGAACTTCCCTCTTCCTGTTTGGGTTCTGCACCAAAATGATCTTTGCCAATAAATTATCGAATGCACGAAATGGCATACACATGACAAAATCAAGGACCAGTTTCAATAACAGTTGCTAAACTATTGAGTATTTATTAAAGGAATGTATCACTGAAGAGGTTCCTTGTGTCTCTCTTCTTCGGACGGTCATCAAGAGCAGGGGAAATTCATGCGAATTGAATCCGGAAAAAGATAAACATACTTGTCTTGCGTTAATGAGCAGATTTATATTAGTTTAGAAAACGTTTCTAACAATATAAATCTAGAATGAAAATTTTAAATTCTTACTTGCGCTAACCAATGGATATAGGTTGTTAGAGTTGCCTAGCTATGGTGAATATAATCAAGTCTTTCTTTCCGACATTTTTTTCTAAAAAGAACTCGTTTATTTTGCCATCGTTTTTAGTTATTCATTTACTTTTTATCATTTCGGAAAACGTCCACCTACATAATTTTTCTAATTTTTCTAATTTTTGAATAATAGTGATCACAGCAACAGCGTTTTAAAACACTGAATAGTGTATACTTGAATAAATTTCAGTCTAGGGTATCTTTGCTGTGAGATTAATTTTGGAAGAACAAAAAACTTTTTAAGGATCATCTGAATTAAGCTATTTGTCATTTGGCAAGTTTTAAAGCCTCCACTTCAAAAATTAGCACTTGGAAGATATTTTTCAATTCCACAAAGAGGCTAAAAGCTTATGAGACCGGCTACCCTATTTTTATAAACAATTTCTTGAAACCAGAAAAGCAGCACTGTTCGTCTATAAAAATGACTTCGCTTAAGTTAGTTAAGAGCGGCCAATTTTTCTTCCATGCAAATTATCGAATTCTCGACTGCGAAACAACAACGAAATATTTTTGATATAATTTATTACCCGTCCATGTAAATATGAGCTGAGCGTTAGGATTGAAGTCGTTTCATTATTTTGTAACAACACACTTTTTAAATTTCCACAATGGCCCATCATAGTAACACACCTTTCAATACCATTCAGTGTCTACAAAACAAGTTTACAAGTTTGAGGTTCCTTCCCTTTAAAGATCTTTTTTGTTGAGTTCAGGTTTTTAGTTTTGTCATAGCGACACGTTGTAAGCTCAGTGAATCAACTGTTGTGAATCAGCGAAATAGAAATTAAGAATGATGGGAAATAAGATTACACGGGCTAAAGTATGAACATAGGGATAGCAAATGATTTGCATTTTGCAACTCGATTACCTTTACGAAACGTCAAGTAAGTCATCGATGAAGTCCAGACTGCGAATATAAGAAACGCTGAAAATTTCATGCTTCCTCAAGACGATGGAGCTCTATATCGATTCTCTCAGTATGCTACAAATTTCGAGTGGACCACCTGCATGCAATCATGGATTAAGTAATAGAAACCGACATTTTTTATTGAAAATGGGATGTTAACAAAGTTAACAGCAGTTGGTCTAGACCCAATGAAGTTATTGAAGCAAATGATATACGTGGGCACGCATTTTAATGTCAGGGAGTAAACACGTTTTGAATTTTTTTTTTATCGTGTTTGTAATTGTTAAGCAGTACCACCCAATTCACTACATCGAGCAAAATATTCTCTCGTTTGGCCTTCTTACTAAAGAATACAGGTACAATAATTGAAAGGGGGTTTTCCTTTTTGAAGTCCTCAGTAACTTTCTCTTCCTTTGCATTCACTGACGTCAACGTTAATTAATGATGAGTTCTAATAAGCTCTCTAGTTTGAACAAACAGAAAATCTCCCGTAAAAGGGGAATCTTGAAACTTTTGAAATACCATAAATTTGCCGAGCAATTTACGACCCGATAAACTAGGATTGCTGAAAGTGTCGAGGCAGAACCCATCAGATACCTTATAATGATTGAGCACGATCCAGTGTAGACAGCTGCTATCCTTTATCCAAGGCCTAAGTGAGACGACGCTCTGAATGTTGTTTTAAGCGTAACTTCGATCTCAAGGATAATAGCGCATTGGATAATTGATATTTGAAAAAGGTGTGCCGTAATTTATGATTGGATTCAGACTAACCATCCAGTATTAGATTCGACTTTCAAGGCCTTCATTGGAATATCTTTTAAATTATAAAATACTTTCAGGTCTTCCTCTGTTAGATAAAAATTGGTGCGAACTTAAGGTTAACGAGATCTGTGAGCCAAAATCGATTCTCCATCTCATTTTTCTGATTGGGAGCCATGCAAATCAACTTCCATACTTTTTCCATAATTTGAACGGAATTCAAACGAGCCGCATATCAGTCTAAGTTGAGGATAAGGATAAGACAAAACAGTTTGTGAACGTAAATCTTTATAATTACAAAACAAACACAACCATAGTTTTCGGCAAGTTGGATATTTTAAATGCAAAGATTGTTTTCGCCACCGTTATTTTCCTTTATTATAAATTGAACCCAAACAGCAGGCTTCGTCATTGAATTAAATCCTCTCTCGTTGCTTTATGGAATATCCTGTCGTTTCCATTTTACAAGTTTTGACGAGCTTGGAACCGCCAGCACTGGCATTTTATAATGTAGTACTTTTCTCTATTTACGGTGATGATGGAGATACAAGGGGTGTCATTATAAACATAAAGAAATATCGCTGAGAAAAGGTTCAAGAAGTATACCCATTGTAGGAAACTAGAAATCAAGGATAATGATCTTCTTTATTTCGAGTGGCTGACGCTGTTTTCTCGCCAAATGTTTGTGATATCCACATTTGGAATCTCGGTATATTTCATTTTCGTTTTATTTCAACTACACAGAAATAGAGGAGTTAAGGGAGGATATCAAATCTTCTCATGGGATGAAAGTCAAACTCAACTTATCTATGCATTAAGTACGATCATTTCTTACCTTCAAAGATCCAACGTTCTTTTGAGTCCAACTCTAGTGTTATTGAGTCAAACGCATTTTCTTTTATTACTGTCTGGTAGCTATGGTTACGATAGAAACTGTTGGTTTCAAACTGAGATGATCATTAATTTTAGAAATGGGCTGTTTGCATAAAAAGCTAAATTGATAAAACAATATCGGGCGAAGAATTTAACCTAATAAACGGATTGACGAGAGTAATGCGTCTAGGACTTAAAAATGTTTTTATTGATTTTTTGAAAGTGTCGCCTGTCAGGTCAGGTGCCAAAGGCATTTAATTATAGATCGGTTTTTGAATCTGAAAGAGGAAACGAGAGACTTTGATAAGAATTCAAAGCAAGTCTAGTGAGACTCACACAAACACAAAAAAGAGGAAAACTTACCACTACGTACTTCTTAGCTTGGTGAATTTCATATAATCGATTATAGTATATATTGAGACTGATAAGACAGAAGTTTTTTCAGACGTTTTAAGTCATCCATAACTGTCTATAACGTGTTTATTTTCCTTGTATGAGTCTTTATATTATTTTCTACTATCAGTTTGTACAATAATATCAGTTGGAATACTTAGACAGCTTCACATGCTCTAGACTTGTTTACCAACATTATTTGCGTGCTTGAAGCGTCTGAGGCGTCAAACAGGTGCTATCAGACTATTTTGCGTGATGTATCATAGTTAAACCAGCCCGCTAGAAACTGAGGCTGCACACTGCGATATGATCATCTGCTCAAAATTTCCTCGATTGACCAACCGGAAACTTTAAAGAAGTTTACAAAATAATGATGAATTTCTCTCGTGCAAAAAAATTAGAAAAAAAATTAAACCCTTACCATGAACATGTTATGCAATAATAACAGAGTATGTTGGGTTATTTTTCATTTTACCAAATTGCTCTATTCAAAGCACCTTTCTTCTTTTCTGCAAAATTTTAGTATACGTAGTTTTCGCTGTGGCAAATAATACACCCTACAGAAGACCATTACCGGAGTCTCCATACCAATTGCACCCTTGAGTCAAACCTGTCCCGTATCTTTTTATTCAGTTTTGATTTTTTTCTTTGTTTTGTTTTGTTTTTTTTTTCTCAGTATTATGTTTAGCTCTAGCAAATTGCAATATTCCAGGCTTTATTTTCCTTTTATCTATGAGGTAATAGAAAATTTTATCAACTCTAAATTATGTGAAAAAATGTAGCAATACAGATCTTAGGGCGGGGGCCAAACTGTACCGCCCGAACATTACCACTGTGAACCATAGCATTCTCCGAGTCCAAGAGAGAGTACCCATATTTTCACAATTACCAAGGCGCAACTGCGAGCGTGGGCTCGTTTCGGATTATTTAGTAAAAGGAATTGTTACTTTTGATTTCGTTTTAGGCCATAAAAGCTTAGAAATTTCTCTCAAATTTTCGCAGCCGAGATTCTTGACTGCAAAACAAAAAAGCAAATTAATGATTGTGGATATATGAAAATCATATATATCATGATGAACTGCGGATTAAGAAATAAATATGAAAGCGATCTTCGAAGCATGGAACGCCTCTTAAGTAGTAGTGAAAATAAGGTCTGAAAAATTTCAGGCCTTGCGGGATTTGGACCCATGAGCTGTGCAATACCGAGCTTATATGATTTTCATATATCCAGAGTCAGCTATTAATCACTTCACAGTTTGTAATAAAGTAGTTCGGTCGTCCAGGTGAGTGAAGTCCTGAGAAGGACTGTTGTCGGTAGTGGTGACTAACGTTTAGACTGCCTGAACGGAAGTCATCATCAGAGTCAGGTGAATAGTTGTTGTCAGTCGAATGTTCTAAGTATGGTTTTTATAAAACTGATTGGTCAGTTTTGCCGTGATGTTATTGGCTGTAAGACTTAAGTGGCGTAGCTCGGTCGTGATTGGTCGTCTAAATGCGCTAGTAAAGTTGGGTCGTTCTGTTCGGTTCGGTTGTAATGTTAATGTCGTGAATGAGTCGTTTATATGGTGCCGGTAGCGGTTGACACCTGTTAAGAAGCGATCTCTGTAAGAGCGGTCCAGCGCATTTCGCATCGGAAAAAGAGTTTTCCCTCAAACTTTGCCCTATAAACTATCTTTGGTAACAAGAAAATAAAACCACATCAGTTTCTGGAAATACGTTAAAATAAAATTTTTAGAGCTCTCAAAAGTCAAAGCTGCAAAAGGCCCTTTTTTTTACCTCTTGCGACATCGAAAATTTCAAAAGTTGAATAGCCCGGTCCTCGTATCACACCGCATGCAGCAAAAAATATTTTGTATTTTTAAAGTGTGTGATATATAAGGTGTATAAAATGCATTTCAATTTTGATATTCGTTTATTCAGAGGCTCGTCATAATTTCTTTAAAAACACTCGTTGGACAGCTTTCTGAAATTGGTTAAAAGTAATCTTTCTTTCTTGGTTGATATTGCTCAAGTCCAGACAAGACCATTAAATTTCCGCTTGATTTCTGCTAATAAGATGTTCGGCTGCAGAAAAATATAAAAACATCTTGCACTTATTGATTTTCTTCGCAGAGGTGACTTCAAACTTTTAGCGGTATTGCTAGCGTGACAGCCGATTATGCAAATTAGTTCATTAAGCAAACTCCGACCGTTTTATATGAGTAGCTCAATAAATCTTAGATTTTAACCGTTTTGAGTAGAAAATATAGTAGAAATATAGTAGACAGAGCTTTAAGACCACACTGATTAATACCTTAAACATTTTAAAAGGCCAAAATTTAACAAATTTTAATATCTCGTGACGAAAGATGTCAACAACAACGTATCGAATAACATAATTTGATTAGCGCTCGCAAACTCTTCTTTAAAAATTTGGCTTCTGTTATTTCATATTTGAGTTCTGACAGCCTACGCTATTCAAACCTGTATGAACATTTCAACACCAAACTACAGGATTCTATTTAGTGTAACCGGCGATAACAGCACACACTGAAATACACCGTGACCACTGTCACGTAATTCAATTGTGTAATTATCCTGAATTGCTTCTAATAAAGCAGCGATGGCTTGGATTTCTAGCTGAAAGGGAAAAAATGAGATTTGGTCGTCACACCTGTCTGCATAACAGTCTCTGTTCATAAGTTTGAAGAGTCCTTGTGAAAAAGGATATCGCATTCGCATAATTAACGGGTGGACGTCATAACTAGATTGCATACGAACTGCACTCCGAAATCATTTCCTCCATTTTTGCGAGAGGTGCTGCATTTGTATCTTGCATTTTGAATGCGAGCTCAAAATGTTTGCACATGTTTCTTAACATCTTGACTTTGAGACTAGGCAACCTTGCTTCTCTTGCTAACGAGCACACATCATAGATATCAAACATGATCGGATGTTTCAATCCTATCTCATCCATTACTGTGTTCCTCGCCTCTCTCAAACACCCTTCGTTTACATCGACGTGGATGCTACTATCAATTGGTCGTCTGCGTCGGTGGCATCGTCCGATTCTTGTTGTATTTTAGATCGCTGTGTAAGGCACAATCTCGAGAAGAAATCCTGAATCTGTATGTTGGATAACCACTCTGTACTATCGATCATTCTCTCTCCATCTATTGTGCAAGCAGTTCGCATATCCTTTGCTACTTTCTCTGGGTTTGGTTTCTGCCAGTGTCTCATCCGATATTAAATTTCTGTGTCAAGTACTGCCTGACGTTTTGCGAAAGCCCTTCACTTGCACCTCTTTTATGAAGAGCCCATCCCATGAGAAACTTTGATGTACTTGTCTAGGGTTCTGTGGCTACTGCAACCAGTTCAGTCGAACTTTCACCCTCTAATAACAATGACTGAAAGTGATGAACCCACTACCTCTTCACTTTGTCATAAAGACTTTAAGTCATGCTCGTAGGCACAGGACTTACATGATGAACTAGCTAGTTCATATGGAAGTCAAGGTCGGCCTGGGTCTTAAAATCTTCATCACAACCAGGTTCAGGGCATTGATAGGAACTACCGTCGTTGCCATTATTGCTTTCTCCTGCTGATGCAGTTCATCGAGCAGAAGTGGGGAAAATTGGAATCTCCTCCACCAGATCCGTCTTTTTTCTGTGGAAAAATTGCAATTTTAATTTTACCGAATAAACTTTCCAGGCCCAACATTAAACGCTCTTCAAACGCGCAGGCCCTCTTGTGTAAACTCAAAGTTGTGTAGGTTGCTGAAAGTGGCAGAAAGTGGCAATCTTGATACCCGAGCCCTCGTAGAGATGATACCAGCTTACTGTTGTGATAGCAACCTGCTTCATCCGATCTTAGAAAGGCCTTTTTTTATGCCTGAATTTCGTAACTTTATGGTGACAAAGAGATTTTCTAGGACTGACAGCACTGAAAACCAGTCTTGTTTACAGCTGTTAAGAAGGTGTACGTATCAGGTTTCTTCCAGGCTTTCCTCCTGTCTTACAACAACGCTACTCACATGTCAATTGATTTCCCTCTTGAGAAAGCATTCTGCTTGCTTTTCCCGGAACTTCATCGCTATGAACTTCATTGTCCAGTCAACTATTATAAATGCTTTATCTCCCTTCAAAGTATCGACAATTTGCCGCTTGTACTGATCCTGGTTTCTGCTCTCACGATATGCCCTCTCCAATCAAAGATCTTAGCGGCAGCATTTTTTGCTTCATACAGATAGTCTCCCCCTTGGAACCTACCCAATTGAATTGTTTACTCAGAAGTAGCGCCTTTTACTTCTTCAAGAATACTCTTCAGTTTCTCACAATCCTCACACTTCACGTTGTGATTGTGACTGCATACTTTCTGAACGTCAGTGTCAGCAACATCGCTCAGTGCAAAGACCCTACAGTGATCGACACATTTACTATCGTCCTCTTCGCATTGATTACGGTATGTAGTCTTCAAATACAACTTGCTCTCCTGAAGCCTCTTCCGAACCTCTTTACTCTAGTCCTTTTCTGCTCCCACGCTTTCTAATTCGTCTATAATTTGGAGAAAATCCTTGAAACCATCCGCTCCCTCAGCTGCAGTATTGTCTAAACCTCTATAGAACGCCATACATCTTAGAAATGGCCTTTGACATTTGCAAATTGACAGAATACCGGCTCTTTACCCCTTTGGAATCACTGCCAGGGTGTGTCGGATACTGGCAAGCTGAACTTTGGCGCCAGAACTTCCCGTAAGTGTGCCTATGCTTTGCGCAGACCCACATTTTGCCATAACTGAGTCTTCTACATCGAACAGGCCAGCCCTTGCAAAGATAAACTCTCTCTCTGTGGAACTCTCTTTTGACAAATGGATTAAGCAGAGATAACTCTTTATTGAGTCAGTACTCTGAGGCAAGTTAAGTAAACCGGAAACTCCTCGTGAGTCTCCGAACGAAGTTTCTGAGGAACGCGACTGAAAACAGGACTTCTTGTGACGAATGCCGATTCAAGAATTTAGTGTTAATACTCCGAAGCAAACCAGTACCGAAAGAGACATATGAATTACAGCTAACAAAATAACGCGTTCTGCAACACAGATATAGCTAATTGTTGGAAAAATGAGGTGACATGTAACGTAATAATTTATTTCCTCAAAAATCGCAGGGTCCTTTTCCACAAGAACTCCCTAGAGTTCTGAATAGAAACTTTCATAGAGACAGGTGTGCAGACAAATTTTCTCTTATTCCTGCCGACCAGAATTCTGATCCAAAAGGCGATGTTATCGCTGCTTTATTACGAAGGGAGAAGCAATTCAGGATAATTACACAATTGAATTACTTGACAGTGGTCACGGTGTATTTCAGTGTGTGCTGTTATCGCCGGTTACACTAAATAGAATCCTGTAGTTTGGTGTTGAAATGTTCATACAGGTTTGAATAGCGTAAGCTGTCAGAACTCAAATATGAAATAACAGAAGCCAAATTTTAAAAAAGAGTTTGCGAGCTCTAATCAAATTATGTTATTCGATACGTTGTTGTTGACATCTTTCGTCACGAGATATTAAAATTTGTTAAATTTTGGCCTTTTAAAATGTTTAAGGTTTTAATCGGTGTGGTCTTAAAGCTCTGTCTACTATATTTCTACTATATTTTCTACTCAAAACGGTTAAAATCTAAGATTTATTGAGCTACTCATATAAAACGGTCGGAGTTTGCTCAATGAACTAATTTGCATAATCGGCTGTCACGCTAGCAATACCGCTAAAAGTTTGAAGTCACCTCTGCGAAGAAAATCAATAAGTGCAAGATGTTTTTATATTTTTCTGCAGCCAAACATCTTATTAGCAGAAATCAAGCGGAGTTTTTAATTATCTTGTCTGGACTTGAGCAATATCAACCAAGAAAGAAAGAGTACTTTTAACCAATTTCAGAAAGCTGTCCAACGAGTGTTTTTAAAGAAATTATTACGAGCCTCTGAATAAACGAATATAAAAAAAATAATGTGGTTTATTTTGTTGTTACCAAAGATAGTTTATTGGGCAAAGTTTGAGGGAAAACTTTTTTCCGATGCGAAATGCCCTGGACCGCTCTTACAGAGATCGCCTCTTAACAATCTACCGACCCTCTACCGCTACCGATAGAGGACATAATGGACTTACTAAACTTTTGCCTTACGTCAACTTACTTTCAGTACAACGGTAAACACTACAAACAGTTACACAGTACAGCTATGGGGTCTCCAATTTCTGTTGTTGTAGCAGAAATTGTGATGCAGAACATCGAGGAAAGCGCCCTTCCAACTTGCCGACAAACCATACCGCTTAGGTTACGCTTGGGGTCATTGTTCGTTGGTTCGACCCGTGTAGCAACTGGGTTTTTAGTGGTTAAAACGTCCACAATGTCCACCTAAGTTCTTTATCAGAAAGCGTGCTCGCTTAAACGTTTTTCCTGGATTTCCCCCACCGATTCCCAGATTTCCAAAGGGTTAATGACATGTTTCGCAAGACTGAAATTATATTTCATCGTTAAATCATGATATCAATACAGAATTACTGAGATACTACAAGCTCCCTGATAGGTCAATTCATATCGTTTTCTGCACATGTAAACGCATGGAAAATTTGAACATACTGGGTTTTTTTGTTAAGTTTACTATATAGAAGCAATATACAGTACTCTCTTTGGGATAACCGACGTCTTAACCGAAAGGTCTTTAAGTCACCCGTGATTTACACGCGTTCTCCCAACATCCTGCATGGGTTTTTACGCTGGTAAACCGATAGAAAGTGTGGTCTATTGCTTATACAAACAGCCGAGTGCAGGAAACAATCTTCGTTTCATAATATGTTTACATCACAATTCCGTAAAGTGAATCAAACATTGACAAATACAGATTGGTATGGTGGCTTTCAAGAATTTTTTCTAGGAGTACATTTTTGCTACAAGGAAAAAATGATACGACTTATCTGGTGAAAAATTTACGTAACTCCTATAGTTCGAACAAAAATTAATGAGAAGAAATCAAATTATTCTAACAAAAATTATTTTATTGTTATAATTTTTCAAAAACGCAGAACTTTCAATTGTTTTATTTATCCCCAGAAAGTATTTTAGCTTTAAAAATGTGAAGTTAAATGTGAAGAAGTGAAATTATCCTGCCAAAAATTATTTTACTACTATTAAATTAAAAAAGCGAATAAGTTATCCAATTGTTTAATTTATCGCCGAGAGTTTTTTAGCTTTAATACTCTATCAATTTCGGCACGAACACCCATACAGCGTGTCCTATCAGAAGGATCAAGCACTCTTCGATTTGCCTAAGGTACTGCACCAAGTTGTTGCTGTGGTTAATGATACGGTTTGAGCTCGCGAACTTGGAAGTTTATTTACAAATAAATGTGTTTTTACAACCATCACAGGTCAGCACAATGAAATTAACTTCCGCCCCAGCAGGAAATGTAGACAATTATACATTTCCAGTCTGCAAATTTTAATATTATGACTGTGTATTTCTATGCTGTGCTGTGACGACACGCTGAGACCATCGTTGGCGACATGCACGTCACGCGGCTTTGCAATTGTTTTTAGCGTTCTGGAAAGATGGATGGAAATGCAGGGTGCTTGACAAATGAGGCGAAGCCCGTAAACAATATGTAATGCGTCTCTCAGTTCTGGGAACAGGAAGTTTTACGAGTGATCCGATAAGTGGATTTTTTCCTAGCTTAAAGTATATCTGAAAATTGATTTACCTAATACATCATTACGAGAGCTTTCAAATTTATTTTGTCAATAGTGTTACAATAAGGAAAAAACAGCGGCGAAATCAAAAGTTAGCAAGTAGAATTACTCCCGCCGTTTAAGTAGTGGAAGTATACTGATTAGTCCTCAACAGCAGATGTACATTTTGAGCAAAATAAAATAAAAGGACAGCGAAGGATTGAAGAACTCAACTGTGATGATAAAATGATGCATAGGGGCTACTTCAAGTACGTTCTGCGGTCACTTAAATAAAACTCAGTTTTATCATTGGTGTGAGTTAGCCATGTTGGGTTCTTTCGTCAAAGTTTGTTCTAGCGAAATAATAAATGCTTAAAAGCAGTGAACACATATTTAACAGCAATAGAAATTTAGCAGGTATCAAAAAATTACTGATCTTTTTTTACATTTTTATTTTTTTAAGGGCAGTCATCTGGTGCACAAGGGGCATGCTCATCACGCAGAAACATCTTGATATCTTACGGTTTCCCACGCCGTGTTCACATCTAATTGCCAGTCTGTCATCGCGCTTTCCACTCGTGATTTCTAATCGCAATTCGTGTGGCTACTGCCTCCTAAAGGAGGCGAAGTCACGTATGTTATTCCTTTGTGATCACGCTATTATCAGAGGCATAGTCACGGCGTGAAATGTTATTCCCGAGACCACGCCTTTAATACTAAATCTTTTCAGTCACTAATTTTCCAAATTCACCAATTAAATGTACCTTATCAACATCTGGAACCGTGTACAACTCACTTATTTTGACCAAAAATTGAAAATACTCCCTTGCTGGTGTAATGTTTAGACACGAAAAAAGTTCCAAAGAGATATCGAGGCCTACTTATGAACGTCACGTTTCGCTGTGAAGAATAAACTCGGAATCAAGCGTGAGCGAAGCATTTACTTCATTTCATGTGTATATCCAGATGGCCCCTGGTATATTTCTTAATTTAATTTTGTTTTGTTTTGTTTTTGGTGACAAGGACACTTAGAACAATAGGCAATTTCACGTTTTTTTTTCATTGCGAATTCCTTCCTCCTCGCCTCCGTTTCTGTTAACTGTATCGCTAACCCCTAACTACAATCAGCAACTGATATGGGTACCAGTGTACCAGTGATTAAAGACAATTGAAAAATAGTATTTCTTGCGTTATGAGAATCGCTTTGGAAATAAATCGAGGTAACGTAAAGTTATTTTAAGCAATCCTTACAGAGAAAGCTTATACATGTACGCACTACACGTAGTTCAAGCTAGTGAACAGTTTTCAGTTGAGTGTCAAAAGTCATGACTTATTTCTATTCTTCTATTATCTCTAGTTTACGATCATGATAGTCAATATTACTCACGTATGCCAATAGTGAAAAATATCGACCTTACATAACAATAGTGAATTAGTTAGAAAAGCATTCACAGCGAAGTGATCCGTTTTAAGGCTTTTGAAAGTCACTGTACACTGCTTGGTTCATGCACCTGCTGGAAATTTTATCACGGTTTTTCCGCTTTCAGATCTTTGTTACATCACATGCACTGCATTTCAGCTAATGTTCACTTTACGACACTCTGTTAAGATTGCTCCAGGTAAGCTAAATGTATTTATTAAGAGTTGCACAGTTTCTCTAAAACTTAATGATTGACTGCTCTATTCTCCTCTATTTACACAGCTTAAAAAGCTGACCCACAAAAATTTTCAACCTATCTCAGTTTCCTCTGAGTAGACCATCTATGATTTATGTTAATTTTTTTTAGGTTTATGAATAAATAGTGTTTATAAGTGTTTATCTTATTTGCTATGCGTTTAAATTTCTTCTCGGTCACGGAAGATAAGTACTTGACTGGGGAATCGTGTGCAACTTCTAACCCATAAACCTTACCCTATCCTAAACCCAAAATTCTTAACACTGGCATTTGGGATTTCTTTTCCACGCCATGATTAGATTAATGGTTTCATAGGATTAGAACTAGGTCAATATATTTCTTTCAAAACTCTTCAACTTAGAAACTTTTAGAGTGAAACCGCACAAAAAACAGTTAAACTTTAATACCATACCTTACCGCCTTCCACTAGATAGTATTTTCACACTAGTCCTTACATAATCGTGTTTGCTTTGTTTTTAAAGCAACTATCAGACTGAACACATCATTAGCACTAACAAAGCCGCATCTAATTTTTTAAAATAAACCGAAGCGAAAATTATCGTACCGTGCTATATATTGCGTCCTGTATTGCAGCTTCTAACGCTTTGAGAATAGAGTTTCGTCATATTTGCTAGTTATCATGCTGATTGATGTTCCTGCTTGTTTAGGATTTCAATATTTAAGCATATTCCTTTCTGTTATTTCATTTTCTTCTTGTTATTAGTTGTTTGAGCAGCAATTTATTATTTATGATTAGTTTTCACGAAAGATATGCTTTGTAAAATGTGAAAATCAAAGCATATTTGATTGCAGGTTAAAAGGACGTCAACAGCCTATAAAATCTATAGAAGAAACCAGTGATTATCATAGAGAGAGGAATTCGCAAAAT
Organism: Pocillopora verrucosa; assembly: GCF_036669915.1. Taxonomy (NCBI): domain Eukaryota; kingdom Metazoa; phylum Cnidaria; class Anthozoa; order Scleractinia; family Pocilloporidae; genus Pocillopora; species Pocillopora verrucosa. The sequence goes on along the minus strand of NC_089316.1, from coordinate 7,181,211 downwards.
CCCTGACGTACGTGTACCTGAGGATCAATTTATGAGTCCTCTTATTAGTTGAATTTTTGCTTCACATTCAGTCTGTACCACAGTAGCGTGAGGGACAATCAGGTGGGTAAAGTTTGTAGACGAAGTAGGATCCACAGTTTTTTACAAAAATCTTTCTAGAGTTTATGCAACCAGTAGAGCGATCACTAAAGCAGACCTTCCTTTGAACTTCACCATCTTCCACTGTAGGATGAGCACCATCCAACCAGCCTGACCGGACTGTATCACATCTGAATGCTGGCACACGTGTTGTTGGCATTTTTGTTCCTGCAGCTCCCTTAAAACGATACCATCCCTCAAGGAGTTGCTTGTCACACTCCTCTTTGTTTAAGGGTGTTACGTAACTGCTCTTTCTACTAGCATCACTCAGGCTTTGATGATAATAACATGGGTCGGCTGAAAAAGTTAAATAAAAATTTAAAAAATTTTGAATAATCAAAGGTAGACACTCTCGACTTGCTTCATTCAGGTTTGAGTTATGATGGCAAGAATCGGCTGCAAAGAAAATGATAATTTTAAAAGCATTATAGTCATTACCATCGATGGTAAAATATATTTTTTTGTATATTCATATAATTCCATTAGTTTACCAACCAGTAGTAGTTTGTTGCCGATATGACACACGCTCTGATTAAATTTTTTTAATAAGTTGTTTTTGACTTACCACCTGGTAACCTTGGCGGGCACAAATAAAGAACAATTAAAGTTTACCGTGACATATACAAAGATTAAATCGCTAAGTGAATAACGTCGTCGGCAGATCTGTCATACATCCTTTGCAGAATACCGCAAGAAAAACTTACAGATTATCGCATTCCATCAACTCCCATCAATTACCGAAATATTAAATTTTATCACAGCTAGTTTAATAGTTCTCATCAAACATTTCCTCGCTATTGCACAAGCAAGTTAAAAATCAGTTTCCTCTGAGTAACATCAGATGTAAACAGTCGAGCGGTTCTTGTCGGCAGCAGTATTTCTGATTACATGTGGTATTAAATATTCAAAATGCTGAGAGACTTATTTATCCATTAGTCTCTCAGAGCGTAAATATTTGATTTTGAAAGCGAAAGGGAAGGTTGAATGAGAAATATTCTTAGCCGTGTTTCCAATTGTTTCGAAAGTCCGACAAATATTCTCTTATCCATGTTCTTTTTCCAATACTGTAAATGAGATCATTTTTACGGAACATTAATGTACACTTGACGTTATACGTGATACACTGGCATATTTCACTGATTGTATAGTTTTGCCGTGGGTTTGATTCAATGAGTGACGAGATAAATGCAAGCATCGCCGGATGGAAATTGACGACTTCAGCTTGAACATTTTTTTTTTTTGTTTCTTCAGTTTAGAAGCCACATAATAAATTATTTGTGGGAAAAAGTTTTTCTATTGAGAAAAGCAGGATCTTTATTAGAGTTCCTTCTTTATTAACAGTACATCGAAGGATAGTTCAAGGCGCTTTGTTTTTTTCCTGGTCAGAACGCTGGGATTGACAAACTATGTACCAGGTTCCTCAAGGGGCACGTTGTTGAAATCACCCTCTATCTTTGTTGTTGTAGAGTCTCGAAGATATCGTAAAAGTTACGCAGAAAGAAGAAACTCTCATATTTACTTTTCATATGTACTTTGTGCGGTAAATGTTCGATCCTTCTTTTGATGAAAAAAAAAATGGTGGATTTACTCAGAAATAATCATTTCAGAGACAAATCGCAAAACATCCTCAAAGTCATTCTCGATGTTACCAGACAGACGCATGCTACCAGAAGCTATTTACTTAAGGCAAAATGACCAAGAGCTATCTCTATATTCAAATAATTGCTAACACTGACCGTTTAGAAGCAAAAACCAACTAATTTCTTGCATCTACATTTCCTGCAATAGATTCACCATGCTGGAATCGTTGTTTACATGACTTCACGCCATATTGTTGCGTAGCGTTACGTTAAAAATTGTGAAAGTTGAATAATTGCAAAAGAAAATCTTCAAGTGAACAATACCATAAGCACATATCAACACTTATATAATAAGTGCTGGCCTAAGTAATAGCCCAGATCTCGCAAGGCATTACTTGAATTCGGCAAGTTCTATTTTCAAGCCATAGTCCTTGTCGCTTTTGAAAATTACATTCAGTTGTTCAGCTTTGTTCGTTATCTCAAAGTTAATTCTGTCGTCTGTAAGTCTTTTAAAATCTCCATTACTTGCCGAATTAAGTATTATTCGGCATATTTGATTTCATCTGAGCTCCAAACGAACTACCATGATCCGAATGGAGTGAAAGGTGCAAGGAAACATTGAAACAATTTTCACGGAGTTCTGCACGGACTTGCCAAACAGGCTCGGCTAGCCACGAATTGCAAATTCGATATTTTCCTTTAAATTGTGTTCCTTTCGGGATGTCCATGGCCATTTTCATACTTCCATGCCACACACAGATAGACTAAGATCAATGAACTCCTCGGTCCATTATGGGCCCATCACGGAAAGGGATAAATTCTTCAAACATGCAACTTTAACTCTTCATCTCCATGAGAGACCTAGTACTGAATTGGCAAGTCACAGCATTCCTTTGCACGCAGTATTGGCAAAGTCACGTATTAAGGATACAGCTAACGCAATTTGTATATTAATAACTAATTTAAAAATATGGCTGGAATTATTTAAAAATCCATCCAATCCCAACTCTAAAACGATAAAAAGCATGGCAAAAAAATAAACGTACCTTCACAGTTAAAACCATCCCCAATGTGTTTAAGATTACAAGAACAGTTGTACGAGCCCTGAGTATTAATGCAAGAGGCATTAGGATGACATTTCTTCACTTCAAAAGGACGGGCGTCACTGCATTCGTCAATGTCTAAAAGATAATGTGCAAACTACGTCAAGATCAAGCTGCAATGAATGTCGCTACAAGATAAAGGAAACGATATGTCACAATAATCTTCAGTAGTTTTTTAACAAAAATATTTAGTACGAAATTACCAGAATGTTCCCTTAAAAAATGTTCATCAACGACAACGTGGAGTAACTAAAAATGGGTCATTTATCACTTTTAGTAGTTGTAACTCATCAAAGTCTGAAAATACATACTAAATCACTGCGCAAGATCGGATGGTTGATGCAAAATGGGTTATTATACGATTATTGTTTACCACAAAAAGTCTTCTGAGCGGGCAACATTGCAAAATTCTACGACACCGGTGAATACAGTGTCACCCGCGAACTTTGAACGTCGACTTCGGACTGGTTTAGAGGGGATACTTCCCCAACACGAAGGTTGAAAATAAGAAGTATAGCGAAAGTCGATACAGGATAAATGAACTTGGAAGTCACAAAACTTAACACTTTTAGTCTTTCAACGCCAATCTTAATTACAAAAAACAAGATTTTCACACAAAAAAAATTGGACATAACTACAACCTGAAACGATATAAAGTCAGCCATTCCGATGGTTAGATTTAATAAAAAAATATTTTCAAGCTTTTATTATGGAGTACGCATATTAAATACATTTGGGGTTTATTTTTTATATTATTACACAGGAATTCGCAATATTTCAACGGGTAGTCAATGAAAATTACGTCACCGATTAATAATGTTTTGTTTCAAAATATACCTGCATTTTTTTTTTCATCTTTATTTTGTTTCACACATTTACGAAATTGTACACCTTCCAGCCCTTACGTTCCATATAAAACTTGCGATTTCGTTTCACGCCGTCGTGTATTATTATTAAAAGGTCCATCCAAAAGCAGAAAGAAACAAAGCATCGAATGTATTTATTTATAACAATGAAACACGATTTAAGGGATTCGTAACATGATTGAAGGCGGTGTAAAACAAATCATCTATGATCTTATTTTCTAGCAAGGCTGATTACCATGGTGTAGATGCTGCTCTTTCCAGTCCGCTCAGGTGAAGTTTTATAATACGAAACAAAATACATCACATTCACCTGTGCAGTTTTGTCCATTTCCAGTATATCCAGATTGACAGTAGCATACATGTGATCCAATGGTGTTGGTGCAGTTTGCATTCTCGTGACAAGAGTGGTTTCTTTCACACTCGTCAACGTCTATAAATTAACAGATAGAAATGAGCGTATCAAAATTATGCATGTGCACACGTATGATCCGCATGTGTTAAAACACGCAGCCTCCTTGTGGCATTTGCCAGTGGATGCTTCGCATTCGTCAATATCTGTCGTAAAATTACAAAGAAAAAAATGAATAAAATGTCAACTTAAGACATAAGCATTTCGTTTTCTATCAAAGAGTCATTGGAACTTAGCAATTAGCAAAAACCTCAATTTATTTGTAGCCTCTTGTTTAAGTAGTTCTCTGATAGGACCTATTAATTAAGCTTTTTTTCTAAACTCTCCTCGAAGTTACTCTATTAAGTATACGACATGCATATGAACTCTTTCCATGGAAAGATGTCGAAAGTTGGAGATGAAAAACAAACACAAATATACAAACGAGCGATCGAAGAAAATAATACACACGCTCAATAAAATATAATAAGAAGTTTTCTTTTGGAAAAATTCATCACAACGTACAATTACAAGAAAATTCACACCACTTTTACCAACTAAAGAACAGTTGTCATACCAGCATTGAAAATCAGAAAAAATCTCATTTACATTCATTTCAAGTGTTGACTTAGACTCATACCCTTTTCACAATATTCTCCTTCGAATCCAGGAGGACACAAGCATCGATATCCCTTGAGCGTAAATCCAGACTGGCAATTTGCGTTATTTTGGCACTTGGAATTCTTATCACAAGCGTTCTGAAGGAGAAAAAAAGTAAAATAAAATAACGAAAGAAAGATGGAGGGATTTAATGAAAGAAGAAACTAAATACCGAATGATCGAATACAAGTACATTTGCATAAACATTAATTATTGTTGATACATTGTTATTTCGAATAATCGATTTGTAACTCACCTTCGAAGCACGATAATAAAACATGGCATCAGTTATCAATTCACTGTCATACTTCAGATGCGTGGCGTTATTTAGTTCACAGAGGTGAACCGGGTCCGTATTCTCTGGATCTTTTTTGAAGTTAAGACTGACACAGTTGTCGTTCAGGTAGCACATTAGCTCACAGACATCTAAGTTCTTTACTTTTCTTGTTTCGATAGTATAGTTTTCCAAACGTCTTTTAGCGAAGAAGTAATAATCTGGAAACAGCATTGCTCGCTCTCTCTCTAAAATAGACAAAATTAAGGAAGATATTAGGGATGCATTTCCGTTGCCCGAGAGTAGAGCTCTAAGAACGGATTCCTCAGCGAGAATCTCGGGATCTAAGCAAACAACGGCGGCAAATACATCTACAGCGTAATTGAACTAAATTCTTATGAGTAAAACGACGACAGGTTAAATGCATTTTAAACATTTTTCGTTTGCTTAGCCGTTTTCTGTAAACATTATTATGTGAATTTGCGTGTTACCGAGTTCTTCCTTTCGAAACACAAGTGGTGCTTGATTATTGTCGAGTGTTTATTGGAAGAATACATGATTCTAGAGGAATCCTGTGACTTTTTTGTTATTATTATTATTATTTCTTTTTTAATTCAATTATAGCGTCAAAAGAGGAAATTCATTTTAATTTCCATCAAAAGCAACCATTGTTGTCTGGTATCACGTAACAGATTAATATTGGGCTTGATATGCATGCACTTCTCGAGCAAATGTAGGTTTCAGAGAATTGGCGTAGGTTTTAAAGAATTGCCAACTTTTGCGTTATATAATACTTCTTAATTTCAGTCAATTCCTTTCCTTACATTTCTCTTTTCGTTTATTCCTCTTTCACGACTGACAAGTCAATTTAAAATCCGCTTACATCGTTTTTCTGCTGTTGAAAAATATTGATCGGAGCATCAGAGGTTTAAGAAGGGAAGAAAGGAAGACATGCAATTTAAGACGATAAATTTAATGAATTGCGGTCGAAGGTAACGTTGCAGATAAAGTTGGAAAGAGAATAAAATTTGAAATTTGCATAAAACATCTGCTCAACTTGTTTTGACATGGATCTTCCTATTCAAGTCATTTGTTTCTTGGTAATTTTAAAAGCTTCCACCTCAAAACTTTTCCTTAAGGGGTTTTCCTTCTATCTTAAAAAGTAGTTTACTTCAAAACTTGTGAAAGACAGGCTATCTTGTTTTTGCGTACAAATGTTTAACACGGAAAATGTAATTTATTCCATATGACGGCATTGTTTTCTATAAAATAACTTTTCTATGCTGGCTAAGAGCGGCTACATTTCTCTCCTTAAGATGCAAATTATTGAATTTCCTTCCGCCAAAACACAACAAAAATTTTTTGGTAGCAGCGTCTTCCGGTCATGTTATCATGAGTTGAGTATTAGGAGCGTAAACTTTTCGAGTGAGGTAATACTTCCCCATAAAAGTTGTTAATTCATTTTGTAAATGTATGCTTTTGCGAATTTCCTTTGTTAAATACCATTTTACGTGTGGAAAAACGAGTTTGCAAGTATTCCTTCCTTTGCTAATTTATTTTCGTTAAGTTCAGGTTTCTAGTTTAGTCGCAACACTTACGTCTCTCACTAAGTTCTCACGTACGTGTAAGTTTATAAACTCTGAGCATGACCAGTCTTAATTTACATCGGCGGCATACTAAGATAATAACAGTCTTAAGGAATAAAATTGTAGGACTGTAGTTAAAGTATAGGATAGAAAATGATTCGCATTTTGTTACTCACCTTTACCGAACGTCAGGTAAATCATCGATGTAGTGCAGACTACGAATATAAAAAGCGCAGAAAATTCCATGCTTCCTCAAGACTACGGACCTTAATATTGATGCTTTCAGTGTGCCACTAACTTTGAGTCGACCACCTGCATTGAGTTATGGATTAAGTAGTGGAAATCGACCTGCTTGAATTGAAAATGGATGCTAAAAAGTTTAACAGCTGTCAGTCCTGACGCAATGAAGTTATAAATTTCTGCCAATGACACGCACACGTTTCCTAGTCTGCGAATGAACACGGTTTCGATCTCGACGTCTTCCGCTTTGCTAAATAAAAAATGCACTTTGGGGGCTACAACTCGGTGTCAACCATCGGATAAGGCGCAGAAAATTTTTTTTCTCACAATTTACAAGATTTACTTCAATTTCTTCATAACAGTGACAAATGAAGTGCGTTTTAGTCACTAAGCATTGTGGATGCATTCTTAAGAACAGTAGGTGAATATAAAGGTGAAAACAGTCACGTAAACATACGAGTTCCTTTACGTTTCTCGGAGATAAAACACCTCCAAATTTTCAAGATAGATCTATGAACTCGGCGTATTTTTCTTTTAAACTTATTCAGAGTTCAAATCACACCTTGAAAAAGTGATTGAGCTATGAATAATTAACGTTTTCTATGATGACACAAGCATGATAATAGAGTCCTATCATCTGAAAAGTTTGGCCCCGCTCATGCAATCCTATGAAAATCATAATGTGTGTAGGGCCAGACGGGTTGGCTTTGAGCGATCCACGAAAAAAAGCCGTCCGCCTCGCATTCGCATGACTCTGTTGGATTTTCCGAAAACGTAAATTCTTATTTTGGACTTGAAATAAGCAAGAAATTGTAAAATAAGTCAAGGATTTTGTATTTCGAATTGCGAGTTTCTTTCACTAACTCGAAGAACTGAAGAAAATATTTTTCACAGTACAATCATTTTTTCACCACCTTTTGATGAAGTTCGTGATACCGAGCCGAGAATATTTTCCCCTCCGGACTTCTCACATAATCAATATGTACCTGATAATTAAAAGTTAATTAAATGAGTTAATATTCATGTTTGAAGCCGTCGATATTTAGTCGTTCTATCAGCCCTCGCATTCATCAATGTCACAATGAATTCATGAGTAGCTCGAAAACGCTGTTTTGCTTAAACAAACATAAATTCTCAGCAAAAGAGAGGATCATCAAACCACTGAAATTCCGTAAAAATGCCTGTCTTCTTACGACCGACTTTGTTTTAGACAGACGAACCTGAACCCACGGGGAATAGCGGGGTGAACGCTTAAAACAGGTTTCACAGAATAGGGATAGTTAAAAAAACGATAAAAAGTCACTGTTTTAGGCCATATTATATCACTCAATATGCAAAATATCACTTAAAAATACTACCACCATTGATTTCGGGAGAGAAAAATGGATTGGATTTTACTTGAAAGATTATTCTTTGTTTTATTTTAGTGACCCGATTTAAATGATCGTCATCGAGCAGAGGTTCGACAAGTAATCCCATGATGCACGAGGGATGGGAAATCAAGGATGATGACCCGTTTTATTTGTTTCAGTTGTTTGCCTGACATGGCAAACCTTAATTTTCCTCTTTTTCAAGTACACTTAGAGAAAAACAAGAGTTAAGGGTGGATATCAAATCATATAAAATAAAAGTCGATTTATTTAGATATGTATTAAGCATGATCATCTTTTGCCTTACAAGATCCAACCTTCTCAGCGTCCAATTGTTATGAGCCAAACCTGTTTTCTTTTAGTACCTTCTGGTAGCTATACTTACAATAGAAAAGTTGGTTTCAAGCCATGGTGATCATTAATATTAGAAATGAACTTCCCTCTTCCTGTTTGGGCTCTTTGCACCAAAAGCTAAATTGGTAAAATAATACCTGGCGAAGAATTTAACCTAACGCAACGGTTTGACCGGAGAGATACGCTTTGGAATATAAAGTAATGTCAATGTTTCCTTGAAAATGTCGCTGAACAGTGATTTTTTAAAATTGAATGAAGGAAATGTAGAGATTAAATACTTGTTCTGCGAAAAAATTTGAGCGTCATTACTATACAGAAACATGCAACCAGCTTAAAATATCGTCTAATCGGAGAAGTTGAGGAGGGATCAGTATTTTGCACCATAAGTCAGTCTCAGTTAGTAGCTAGCTCTACTATGATCTTAAAAAAAGATAACATTTGGCAGCACCCTATTATTTTAGCTAAAAGGTCTCAGTCTATTTATGCAACTTCCCGCAAAGAACTAACTGCTCCATTAATTTGTGCATGATGGGTTAAACAATGCGCTTCTATGATTGTGAAGAAAAACCTCATTTGCATCATCATCATTTTTATTATTATTTTTATTATCATCATTATTTTGCAAATCCTTTTAACGACTCGTGCTCCTAGCGGATCTCATCAAAACTAGAGGCCGTCATACTTAATGTTTTCATTACGTAATCAAGGACTGGCTTCTTTGTCCCGTTGTGTGGCGTTGCTAACTTTAATCTGAAAACTTTCTATGGCGAGAAAGTCTTCCAGAAATACTGATTTCAATAAATTTTGTTCTTATTATTAAATGATTCCATCCCGTCATGTGCGAAGGCATAAAAACCCCAAATCTGTTTAATAATTAACCTGAAACAAGCGTAATGCAAATGAATTTGAGAGCAGAGATGAGAGCTACAATCTGAATAACAATTTCAAGACATGCCAAATAAATGATTAAAAAAAAATTCGTCGAGATTTGCACAAATGCGCCAATGGAAGAAAAATTATAATTTTGTAAGTCCTAGCTTGACAATCTGTGATCGGTTGTTTACAATGTATTCCAACTATGTTAATCAAACAGAAAATATGGACTTTTTTTTTGTTTCTTTGTTTCTTTGTTTCTTTGTTTCTTTGTCAACCACCATTTGCTAAACGAGTTTAGCTTCTTTTTTTTCCTTTATCGTATTTTCTATTTCTAGGTTACACAATAATACAAAATTAAACACTTAAAAGGCTGTCGGCTCTCTGCAAGTTTTTATAAACGTTGTTTAAGGGCTCTAAGTGTAAGCTTAATGGTGTCGAAGGTCTGCTCAAGCAGGTGCCCTTAAACAAATATACGTGACGTGCTTTTATTATTTTAAAAAAAGCCACTAAGAGTTGGAGCTGCACATGGCTTAGACCCATTTTACACCTCCAGGGTACGTCAGACCCAAATATAACCTCAGTTATGCAGTACAGAGCCTGTAAAAGAGTCACGTTTTTATCAAAACTAAATGTTGATACCTACCCAAATGAAAAAATATATATATTTCGCTGTGAAACGTGAACAAAAATTAACTCATGGCTTAAAATAGAGGACATTCCATTCTCATCAGGTTGGAAATGGCAATTGCTCCGACAAATCTGTTTATAAAGTTAATTTGGTTTAATCAACTGAGTTGATAATGGCTGTAAATATATGAAAATTATGTACGTGCACTGCGGTTGGATAAAAAAATATAAAATCGATCCTCACAGCTATGAACACTACTGAACTAGCACTTCAAATAAGGCCTGAAAAAAATTCAGACCCGTACGGGATTTGAACCTATGACTTCTGCGATACCTCTGCACCCGTATAGCAGAGGTCATGGGTTTAAATCCCGAACGGGCCTGATTTCTTTTTTTCAGGCCCTATTTGAACTACTAGTTCAGTAGTGTTCATATCTGCGAGGATCGACTCTATATCTGCGCTGATAATGTTAATTGGCCTCCATAAAAAAAATAAAAATAAAAAAAAAATTAAAAAGTATGAAGAAGGGAATTGTAGGTTGAGTGTGGTTTATGTACAGAAAGATGGAACTAAGCTACTGGTGGGAATATGGTAATTACCGCGTTACTATGTTCCCACCAGTAGTGTAGCTCCATCTTACTATATATATATATATATATATATATATATATATGACTGACCAATAAATGAATGAAATGAAGAGGAACTGTGCAGCAAAATGCTCTTTTTTTTTAGGTAGAATCGTTTTTTAGTCGAAAGCAATCAAGGTGCATCTGATAAAGAGTTCATATCTTTTATGGATTTTGTATTTCCTCTTGAAATCACTCATTCCACGTCACGCCACCTCGTCAGTCAGACGAAGGATTTTAAAAAATAGATTGTATTCATGGCTCTACCTAAAATTAAAAAGTCAGACATCACATACACTGTCCACTTTTCACCCTCGACAACGATTGATGCATTTAAAGTTGCATTGATCGATTTGCTTGTACATACAGCTGCTGCTTTTGTTTGATTTGCAGCTACAAGTATTGCACAACTAATAGATTTGGTTTCTACTTCACTGAACTTGAATTTATTTCGTGCTAGTTAAGGTGAGGAGCATCCTGTCCCTGTGAGTAATTAAACAAATGATGGGATTGCAAAGGACTTAGGCGAACCATTGTACGATTCTTCCACCTAACATACATCTACTTTCAGATATAACCGGCTACATTCTAACGCGCGCTCTGATTGGCTAATATCTATTAAAAGATATGGACGGTTCTAAGAGATTGTTGAGGCTAACGTCATTGTCGGTGAAATTTTTGCCGGAAAAAAAATTTTCCACAATTTTTTTTTTCGGGTTACACTTAAATTTAGCTATTATAAGGGCTAATAATAACCCAATATTTGATTTAGGGTCTCTCAGGGACTTTGAGGATGTAGAAAACGTGTCTGAAATGGTTGCAGAAACATCAGAAGCGTCTAAAGATCAACAAAGCGAAAGTGCTACTAGTGAAAGCAGCTGCTTCGCAAATTTATCCGAGCGGGATTTGGAAAAAATACTTGAAGATAAACTATCAAACAAGACCAAGAAAGACACCAACTGGTCTGTTTCCACGTTCAAGGGTGAGTTTCAAACTGAAATAGTTATATTTTTTCTTTACATGATTAAAAATAAACATATGAAATGTTACATTTTTTTTCTATACCGAATGTGGAAGGTAAATATCCACCATGTCAATCAATGTAATTGATAGGTTGAGTAGCTGAATAACCATTAAGTTAAGAAATTTACTTTATTTTGGTATTACGCGGACATATGGTGGAAATTTCAAGTGATGAAAATATCTTGCTTACACTTGGTTGGCGATTTCTTATCATAAAGTTCCGATCAAGTGTTGCGGCACACCAGATTCTTATTTTTTTGTTTTTTTTTTGTACAATTTCATACAGTTCAAAGCTTTTGGGGGGTTTTTAAAATTCCCTAAAGATTTTTTTTTAGTTATCAATACTTTTTATTGTTATTGTTGTTCTACCTCTTTTTTTTATTCTTTAGGAGCGGCCGCCTCGCTTGTCGATATTTTCATCTTTGATAGGAGGTGCCAAGCGGGAAGCCATTTTGTTTCCCTTGAGCTGTTCTCCCAATGCACTGTGAGCTTGTCAACCAGCGCTCTCGAAGGGCACTTGTCGAATATTTCTCATAACCTATTATGGCAATCTTGTTTTGCTTTTTTGTGTTGTTTTCTTTATTTCCCTCTTTTTTTAGATTCATACTTGTACCATAACAGTAGTTAGGAAAAGTTCAGTTAAAAACCCTTCAAACAACTGAAAGAAATCTGAGGCTGAGTTTCATCAGAGAATATTAATGATTATCACAATTACGCCATTCAAAACTCATTGGAGAGATTTTGCAAAATATTGATATGGAAAAAAAAATCTTCCCAATCTGACCGCCAAAACGTTTTCCAATAGTGAGTATTCTCCATATTCCACTGTCTAGAGAACACTTAAAGGGTACATTCATGATCTACAAAAAGCTTAATGTGGTAGCTAGCCTAAATAGAAGCCTAATTAGCAAGTTCGTTCTTTTTTTATATGCTTAGGATGTGCAGTGGACGAAACAATGTTACTTAATATGGGAATTTTCCACGTTTCCTTCGCCAAAAAGGGAAGGAAACGAGGTGGGTCACGAATTAGTTGATAAGCCACCAGGAACCCGATATCAATATCGGGGTTATCGCTTACGAAACTCGAGAGGATGTGAAAGAAGAAAAAAGAGTTCTCCGCTCAATAAAGAAGCAAAAAAAGGCGTTGGAAAGTTATGAGAAAACGTTTTAAATTTCACTCTGTCAGTGAAAATTCATTAATAGCGGAACTCAGGGAATGTCGCGAGATGATTATGATCTCAGATCTGCGCTGCTAAATTACAGGATGTCCTGATAACTGATCATCTAGAGAATCTCAATTTTATTTCTCGGGAAAAAAAAGCACGATAATTATGCTGTTATGGAGTACCAAGTCTCTTACTGGTCAGCTTGGGTAAAAGCTTTAATTGGAAACGTTTTGGGGCTCTGCGTAGTAGAATAATGACTTATTTTATGCAGATTCATGTTAGGAATAGTCAGTAATATAATTTCTTTCAAAATGAAATTTATAGCTGAGGTGATGGTGTCACTTTATCCTTATTTGTTTTTCTGTTTTTCTGTTTTTATCTTTATATTTGTGCTTATCAACAGTAGCTCAGTGACAGGAAGTTGTACCACCGTACCCCCTAATCTACCTGCCAGATATGATGAATTGATGTAAGTTTGAAAATCCTTGAAAGGCTGAGACCCACTTTTACTTTATGACCCACCATTTCGAAATGGATAATGATACCTCTACTGTAACCAAACTGGTGTCACAGAGTTGCAAACTCTTATTGATTCCATAGGGATATTACTAAATAAGTCATGTTCAGGACCTTTTCGGAAACAGGCATCCGGTTATGGGGCTAAGATGTCATTCCCTTTGTTGTGTTGCATGATTTCGATCCATTTTGTGTGTTACTGCCTTAAGTTGTCCGTCTGCCGTCAGTGGCATATGTTCAGACTTCGCAAGTTATTTAAAAGAGCAGCACCTTGGTTGAGAAGGAAATTTTGAAACGGCCCTCAATGATTCTGGGATTTAGTGGCATAAAGCTATTAAATTAATGTTTTGTTATTTTGATCTAGACATTTGACATTTCATTATAGAGAAGATTGCCTTCTATATCACTGATGAACTTACAGGAGACCTTTGTAAATTGAATTAAGATAAAAAGCCATCTGTTTGGTGTGTGTTTAGCTCAATATGTTCAGTTGCGTGCATATCCAGGGCTAAACACAGAAGTTTCCGCGAAACTGCCCGTGTAGTTGCCGTGTTATCGCATTTCGTTCTCTGTTTTGTTCGAAAAAAGACCAAAAGTACTTTGAAATAATGGTGTATTGTTTAATTATTTAACTGACTCCCAAATAGCACGAATAAACAAGAACAGATAACGAAGGTTCTAATATATTTGGCCATTATTCCAACGCAAACGTTTACCAAACAACAATTCGTAATGTTAGCATATACGATTCTTTTATTTTCGTCAAATTTGGTCGATTTCTTGCGATAAATTATGGGACATAGTTGGACTTCGTTCTTAAAGTCAACATGAAGCATGCTACATATAGCATTGCAGTAAGGCATGCAGATTTACCTAACAAGCGTGCCTCAGATGCTGCCAAGTCATTTGCTTAATGTTCCTTTACATGAGGCGATTTCAATAATTGCTAAGCAAAAGGAATAAAATTTGGCTCGCAGCCTACATGTTGATTGGTTCTGATACTTTATAAGGAGAGAAAAACAAAAAATATTTTGTCTATTGCCTATAACGAGTTGACAGATTCTTAGAGAGATCTTCAATAGATCATCTAGCAGAAAAAAAAAGCCACGCTAACAATTTTAAAGTTGACTTTCCTCCGAAAAATATTGTGCTTACATTTATCAGCCATCCACAAACAATAACAACAACGAACGCGTGCGTGGTCCAGTGTCGAATAACAGGGACTTTGACTATCAAGGGACTCTAAACTTCAGATTCAGGATTTTTGTCCTCTTTTTCTTTTTTCTCAATGCAACAAGTTTATTTTGTCGTGCGTTTAGCTATTGCTGCCACAAAATTTGAACTTAGAGAGAGCCTTACTCAATGTGGCTTGTTATGCGTTCTTGGAATATATCTTGTTTCTATCTCTAATTTCTTGTCTCTGTAGTGTCTTTAAACATATTTACCATCGAAGATGTAATCGTTTTGAATTAACTGAGAAGCTACTGCTACGACTTTCCTCCTCTGCTGAAGAAATTGGAAAGAGGGGAAAAGATGAAGAATATCTCACTTAAAAAAAGTAAAAAAATTATACGTTCTTTGTGATAAATTCTGAAGTGCCATTATACTTTTCTCTGAAATAACGAGCACGATTTAAAATTCAGAGTGCATTTTGCATTCATGAAAAAAATTAAGACGGTCAACTCAAATCATTAAAGCGTTGATGATGTAAAATCTACCATATAGAATTAAAAAATCCTTGACGTACAAACATCTCTGAGTTTTTGTAGGCTTGAAATTACATTTTATTGGGTAAAACAACCGACGAACATGTAAAATCAACCAGTACAGAGTGTTTTGTCTTGTGTTGTTTTCTGCGGTTGCTTTTAATGTTCGGTGGTTTTTGGACTTTCAGCTGTCATATTGGAGACTGTTCCATAATATCCTTGATGATTTGTCATCCCACGGTTCGCGAGGAAGTACTTTTTAAATGTTATATCAATGTTGCTAGGGAAACTTTATCATGACATCTGTTATCAGTATAGAGGATGCTTAGAAGACGTCGTTGAAGGGGTTGTGTTTAAGATCTTAATAGACCTAAGATCAACACTTCCATTCTAAAGAGTAAAAGGGACATTTGGCAGCGCTTGAGAATCGATATTTCTTTTCTCTTATATCAGTGACAAGTCTAATAATGCGCCAGAAACATTAGCATTTACCAAATTCAAGTATTCCTATGCTACGCATTAAACAGACTATACACCAAAAAAAAAGAAGTGGTGAAAAAACGGTTTGCGAAGCATTGACATAAATTAATCGTTAGGAAGACCAAATAACCTCTAGAATGATCGCATTTCTAATTATCTGCTCTGAAACAGTAAGACGTTTGATTAATATGGAAATGTAATTAAGCGATTGAGCAAACGTGTTGAATTTATGCAAAAACTATTCAAAGAAGGATACCATTTGTTGGGTAGCCACAGAGAGAGATTGAACGTGACTTCTCTGCGCTTAAAGGAGCTACGATTGCTAAGTTGAAAATTTGAGGTATGTTTTGTAATTTTTTTCTCAAATTTGAATTTTTTCTTCCATTTTAAGCAAAAGAAAATATCAAATATTCAATAAGGCCACGCTTTAATTTACGGCAAAGAAGACTGATAACAGAAGGCAAATCATGCGTCAATTTGAACCTTCAAAGAGTAGATAACTAAAGATTTGCCGTGTTTTAAGGTCTTAAAATATCGAAAGAAGCGAATTGCATCGATGAGGAAAATTTGTCCAAAAGGCCTTAATTTAAGGCGTGTTACCTTTTAAGCTGGACGGATAAACCTTTGCCGGCCGTCAGTAAAAGCGGTAAAAGCAGAACGATCTTTTAACTAATGTGAACTTGCTTCATGCATATACCAGTTGCATTTGTTATAGATAATGGGAAATGATATAGAAATACGAATTCTTAACCGCTAAGCCGAATAAATTAGCTTACTTAAAGCGACGTTAAAGAATCAAGTAATGTGCTTTATGATCGAACAGAATATGGCGCATGAACAAGGATATGCATGTGATAGCTTCCACGACTGACACAGCGTAGTCAAGCTGATAAATTTACGGGAAAACAATTTCCTTTGTTTGTTTGTTTTCTTTTTTTCAAAACACGAACCGGTTCAGTAATGAACCAAGGTAAAACATTGTCACCGTTCATTTTTCCCTTCGTATTTATGCCATAATTGTTTTAGCATTAGTTATGGACTTTTCACACGTTACAAAGATCATGCAGAAACACATGATTCTAGTGAAACGGTTCCAGTTTAAATTGAGCGCTTATAGAAACCCTCTGTGTATTCTCTTTGACCGATTAATAATTTATAAAACATCGGTAACCTCACAACACACTTGTCTTAAATTAATAGCATGCGAAATTAGTTTTCTTCTGGCTTGAAAATTATACACTTTTAGACTAGGATTCCATACTTTTGGCTTCTTCGAGAAAAAACAAAATTAAAACGGCAATCTTGCGAAACTTGAAAGCTGTTGCATTTTTGTTTACAAATGGTGCTTGAATTGCGTGGTCACAGTACCTCGTGACATTACCTGATGACGTTTGAAGTTTAGACGTGAAACGCCGCGGTTCTAACCGATTCTTTGTCTCTAAGGTCAGTCGTTGTGAATGAATTGTTAATTTAAAGGAATTCGTGACTCGATCAATGTATATGTTTAGTTAAAAGAGCAAAAAAAAAAAAAACCAACAAACAAACAAACAACAACGAAAAAATATATATTTACATATATATATATATATATATATATATATAAATAAATTATCAAAAAAGAAAGATCTGGCAGAGAAATTTATCAAGCTTAATAGATATTGTAATCTTTCAAGAATGTGGTTCTTCGTATATCAAGCAACATGATCATCCCCATTCCAACCCCTTTCTCGAGACAATTTTGGGGTTGTATAGATATTTGTATGTTTAAGAATAAAGTACGACTGTCTTTTGCTCAGATTCTGTCGAGATCAACGTCTGCAGCTAAACTGAAAGAAAAATGAACAACACCTCTACTATGGATCAGTTTCTTCCTCAGTCAAACCCTGGAATGACAACAGTGAAGAGACTTCTTCCAATTTCAATAGCCATTATTTTCTCCAACGGACTAGTGTTCGCCTTGTTTTGCAAACGAAAAAGTCTTCGAACGTCATCCAATTACTTGCTGCTTGGTTTGGCAATTTGTGATTTCTTAACAGGCGCTGTAAACATTCCATACTTCATAGTCTTTAGTTTCCAAGTTGTTCCACTTAACATGCAAAAGAACTACAATTACTGGTTGGTCATCATACATAACTTTATGGCTGTAACGGCCGCTTACCACCTCCTCGTTATCACCGCGGAAAAATTTTTGGCCATCACCAAACCACTAAAACATTACCTTGTAACTAAAAAAACGGTTTTAAAATCACTAGCTGCTATCTGGATCTCGTCAACGGTCATAGCCAGCATCCCATTAGCTTGGAAAAACAGTCAAATGCAATTGCTGTTTTCGGTCATCTATTTTTCGGTGTGCCTTGTTTTCGTGTTTGTTATTCCATATGCGTTCATGATTTATGCCTTTGTAGTCATGTTCAAGGCGATCACCAGCAAAAGAAGACCATCTTCCATTCCCAGAAAGGTTGCATCAGGACTGACATGGGGGATCGTCAACGATAGAAAGTGTATTTTAATTTTCGCACTGATGGCAGCAATATATGTGATTTGTTGGTTGCCATATTTTACCATCGGGCTGGTTATCGGTATCAAAAATTATCTCTGCATGGAGTTGACGCAACCGGTTGATAAAGCCACTGAAGCTATTGTCCTCGTTCGATACATAACTTCCTTTACTAACCCACTCCTCTACACGTTTTTCAAGCGCGACTTCTGGCGGACCTTACGAAAAATTTCCCATAAGAAAGAGTTTATTCATGGTAGGAGTAAGTCCTCGAAACAAAGAGAATGGTTTCTGCGAAAGAAATCTGTTGAAAACAGTACCACGTTATCTCGGCTTTCTTGGATTACGGCAGAGGCTAAAGACGCAAGTAACGTGAAAGGAAGCATCTCAGAAGAACAAATACTCTTCGTGTCTTCTGTTTGAAAGCATTAGCATTCTCTTGATAGCTAGGAAGTGGGATCTGATGAAGTTTGTTGGTATAATTAAACGGAATTAGTGTTCATAGCGCTGGTGCTCGCACTTGATATTCTTCTCTTTCTTTTTAATTTGTTACTATCGTTATCATTCTAGTTCTAATGGTAAATCTACGGGAGAAAGGCTAATTTCTCAGGACTCTTAATGATCCACTGTCAGTGTTTTTTTGGTAGCGTAATATGATACATCTGAATAGAATGTTAAGGAACCAAATTGATGAGTTATGAGCCAAAATAGTTGACAATTTTATAAATAATGTAACTTGATACATACTCTAAACGAAACCGCGAATTATCCGTTAACGAGATGAGGGAAAAACAGCAAGCGCCTTCTAAAATAAAAATAGCGGAGCTTTAGTTCGGGAGGCAGGATAGCGGAGCCACCGGCATACCTGAGATATATGGTTACCCACCAGGTCGATAGATAAGGTTATCAAAACATCATCGTCCTTCTGTACACTTTCATGGATGTGTTTCGTTAAGTCATTTGATACGTACACAAACCGAAATAAACTTTATATTACACTAGATGAATACCAGTTTTGGAATTCTATCGAAAGGCAGTCTATGAGGTATCCCGCGAATAGGTTGCTTTTATCTGTGTCTAAAAGGAGCCGAGGCGATCGTGTTGACTGACAAAAAAAAGGAGGAAAAAGTAGAGTGCACACGGTTAGACGCCTGAAAGCCTGGCAGGGCTAACTTCCTCCATGGCATTGCAAAACTGATACATGGTAAAGCTTCTTGTAACCATTTGGGTTCGGTTTTAAACTAAGGGATTACCGTTTGGGAGGTTGAAGAACGAAACGAAGGGTGTAACGGATTATTGCGGACTTCTGCAGAAACCCACGAATTGAAAATAAAAAGTTTTAGTTCACATTTTGTACCTTTCATTTTCACATTTCTACACAAATCAATGATCCCATCCGCCCATCATGGAAAGAATTGGCTCTGCATTACACACAACAGCAACAAAGATCGAGGCCACGCGAAACATGCCCCTTGAGAGACCTGGTACAAGGTCGGCCAATCCCAGCATTCATTTGGACGTGCTATTAGCAAAGTCGCGTAGCAAACAACCATGACTTAAGAGCCAGAAGGAGCGCCGCTGCGGCGGCGCTGATTAATTTTTCGAATTATCAATGGGACGCCAAATCGTGAGGGCGACGCTAATTAATATGTTTCCTCAAAGAGCGGCGCCTAGTAGACGGCAGACAGCTTTAGAGAAAGTACTTTCTGTTTCTGCCTCAGCATAACATGCCCATGAATTCCTCTGAAATTGAACACGTTGAAACTTTACTTCCAGCTTAAGCCTTCGTTCTTTCCAAATTTGTAAACATTTATTTGCTTTGGAGACGAGCAACCGAGGGCTGCTTATGACAAGTCTCTTAGATGATTCATATTAAACGTGCACCTAATTTTTCTTTCAAGTATTTAGTGTCTCTATTGATCTGAAACTAGCCATCTAGTCTCATGACATGAATTTAGTTCGATTTCTCGTGAGAAATTTTATAGACTACATGGTGGTGATACCTAAGAGGCGATTGAAAGTCAATGATCAGCTAAGTTTATTTTAAACTAAAGTAATCGATTTGCAGACATCCATAGCATTAAACGCATTTTTGTCTTCAAATTTGAAATTCAATTCATGAAACTTTATCTTAGACTAATTGAGGTGTCACAATTGTACATATCGTAATTTATCTTGACCCAAAATTCACGAATCCTGAAACCCTAGCCTTTCTCGTTGAACACAGAACACCCTTCAGATCATCAGTTGAGAATCTAATTTTTTTCTTATTATTAATCCGAAATTTCATGAAAAAAGTTGCCTTATAAAAATTGTCCCCGTGATGCTTTTTTATTTAAGTGTGGTGAAAATGGAACAATACTCTGACATTCGTGAATTATATGCATTTACATGCTTGTGATACGGCAAACTCGAATGCAGCATTATGCGGAATTATTTTCATTAAATGTAAACAAGAGGTCTCAATAATTCGCGTTGGCCTTACAATTGGGCTTTAGTAGAAAAGTAAGTGAAATTAAAATTTGCCTCCTTTCCGTAATGAAATTATAATGAAAGCGGGCGTCGTTCTATTAGGCCTGTGAGCAAATGTATGTAAATTCCTAAAGTGAAGAATTAACAGTGTGTTGGTACTTTTGATGAAAGTCTAGTTACATTATAAGTATCCAATACCCGTTCGATAATGAACTGCGGGCAAAACGAGCACCTTCCTCGGAGGGCCGGGAAGCGTGGGCATAGTTTTGAACCCTTTTGGTCCTAATATGGGTATAGATAGTCCTGGATAGGATGTACTTTTTAGAGGAAACCACGTCTGTGTATGAACTTATTATTTCAACTTCGAGTGATTAACTAAGAAATGAAATTTAAGACAAAAATTCTTCTAGGGGGGTGAATTTCTGCATCGGTCGATTTCACCAATTCTTGGCTTCGGAACTGATTCCAACCTTAATTTCAATACAACGATTAAACGTTCTGGTTTCGCCAACGACATATAACATTCAGAAGCCAGACCTAAAGACGGTTAAAAATTTTTAGGGGCTATCTTTAAATGCCCGTGGGAAATTACCGGTCTGGTTTTGAAAAACCAGATGGTACACCCCTTCCAAGAATTCCCAGGGATACCTTTTCCGAAAAAAAAAAAAAAAACTCAACTGACGGTTTAGGGACCGTTTATTATTCATTGCTAGGGGCAGCGTTAAATAATGAGCCGTTAATTGTTGTTAAGCTGCTAATTGGTAGTCAATCTTAGGCCCCTCCCCTTTTAACCGGCTGTTGAAGAAAAGTGACCTCACTCCAGTCCCCCTGAAAACCTTCCGCCCCCCCCCCAAAAAAAAAAAATTATAAATAAATAGATAAAATAAAATTTATTATAATAAATAAAATGAAATAAAAATAAAAATATACCTCCTCCCTAGGCGATAAGTAATGAATGGCCCCTCAGGTTCTTGTAAATTGTATTATGTTCTGTCAGCACTCATAAACGAATTAAGACGTGCAGACATCAGAAAAAAAATTGAAATTAAAGTGCAACGAATGTGCGGAAGTTGCGACATTTCTTTGAGATAATGTTTCCTTGGCAAAGAGCTAATCGTTATTCCACATAAAAGAGGAAATGATAATAAAAATATCTCAAGAAAAGACTTTACTTGAACAATATTTGGGTATAATTAAGCCCGACAAAACAAGCGTTTTCGGTGCATGTAAAAAAGATAACGTAATAAAGCTTTGTTCATTAAACCTGAGACATAAATTTTGCGCGAGTTTTCCCAGTGAAAAGTTCTAATTTAGGGGTTTAATTTTTGATGCTGAGTCAGACACGTTGAAAAAGGCAAATTTTCTACGATATTACACTAATTATTTGCATTTGAAAGTCCCTACAGCTGTGTACGCTATTTGCTAAATGCAAAATCTAAAATGCTTCTTAAACACGTAAAGTGTTTAATATTCAATTAAGTCTGAATTTTTAATTTCAGGGAGGAAAGACGAGAAAAATCGTCACAGAAACTCTGCCTTAAAGCGTTAAACGAGGGCATTCAATTTAGATTATCGAAGGATTGTCACAGTGAGACGCTATCCCTCCGTTGTGTCTTCGCATTAAAGGTAAGTCATTCGATCTCTTCTCGAAACCGAAATTTTGCCGCACAGCAGTCAATTCAAAATATCGTATACTCCAGCTGTCGTCGTTCAGATCTTGGTTACTTTTCGACGACAATATTGACAACAAATATTAAGGAAATTATGGCTCTAACGGTAAAGTATACAAATATGAGCGGAAAGGTTAGTATAGAAGGTTTAAATACAGTCTTTATGACTTCCCAATAATTTAGCAGAGTAATCCAGTCAATATGATTCATTATGGGAATAGGGCGTACGTCCACAGACCTAAAATGCTTTCCAAATTCGTCATTTGTAGGCGTCAACATGTTCTCTATCAAGAAATGTTTTGCATTTTCAAAGTGTCAAGGCAAACGTTTCATAATTAATGTCATTTGTTGCCTCGATGGGATAAGGAAACTCTTCCCGTGTTAATTAGTCATCTAGACACGAGAGCAATTTGGAAAAGTAAGCAAATGGCTTTAACGCTCTCAAGGAATTGCACAACTTTCGATATTTCTTTCAACTTCTCGAATATTTAGATAGTAAGGCTTTGTAAACACGGACAAATGGCTCAGTTAATTCTATAAAATATTTTTCACCGAGAGACTGCTGGTACAGGAACCGCGCAGCAAGTTTTTGAGCTTGGGAGGGGGGGGGGGTAGGGGCTATTTTTGGCTCCGTTATTTTTGTTAAATTATTTTTTGTTGAATTTACTTTATTTTTGCAAAAGAGTGGGGGGGGGGGGGGGGGGCGCAAAAGCCCCCGCCCGCCCCTCCCTCTGCTCGGTCCATGTGGTAGTCTCTCTATTTTAAAACAAACGCGTGATAACTAGAGGAAGCTTTCTCCTTGATGCAGACGCTATTGTCTCTTTTCAGTATCGATTGCGACGCCTGCTAGACATGAGTAACAGCACAGCTTCAGATCAGTCTTCTCCGGAGTCAAACGTTGGAATGACTGTGTTGAGCAGACTTCTTCCAATAGCCATAGCCATTATTTTGTGCAACGGACTGGTGTTCGTCTTGTTTTGTAGAAAGAAGTGTCTTCGAACCTCATCCAATTACTTACTGCTTGGTTTGGCGATTTGCGATTTCTTAACAGGCGCTGTCAATATTCCATACTTCGTCATCTTTCATTTCCCAGTTGTTCCACCCAGCATGCGAGCGGACTTTAACTACTGGTTGTTCATTGTGCATACTCTTACGGCTGTGTCAGCCGCATACCATCTCTTCATCATCACTGCAGAAAAGTATTCAGCGATCATCAGGCCATTAAGACACTATCTCGTAACCAAGAAGATGGTCTTTAAGGTGTTAGCTGTGATTTGGATCTTGTCTACATTAATTGGCATCACCCCGTTGATTTGGAAAAACAGTCAGTCACTTCCTCTGTGTTCCGCAATCTATTCTATAGTTTGTCTTGTATTTGTCTTTGTTATTCCATATACATTCATGATTTATGCCTATATAGTCATGTTCAAAGCGATTACTAGCAAAAGAAGACCATCTTCATCGCACAGAGGAGTTACATCAAGACAGAGAAGGAGGCGCACCAGTGATAGAAAGTGCATCTTAGTTTTCGCGTTAATGGCGGCAATATTTGCAATTTGTTGGCTTCCTTACTTTACTATTATGATGGTTTTAAACATCAAAGGTTATCTGAGGATCAGGATCGAGTTGACGTCACCAATCGCCAAAGCCGCCGAGGTATTTGCCTTTGTTCGATATATCACATCTGTCGTCAATCCACTTCTTTACACGTTTTTTAAGCGCGACTTTTCGCGAGCTTTAATAAGTATCCTTTTCAAGTCGAATAATCGCACGAATCTGGCTTCGAGGCAATCATTTTTAAGACATCGTTCAGTTACTTCGGTACAATCACGGCTCTCTTGGACAAGAGAAAGTTCTGAAAGAGAAAAACATTCTGTGAACGCAAACCTTCTCGAAGAGCAACAAGTCTTTGTATCTTCCGTTTAAAGCAGCTTGAACCATCTCGCAGGCTATGAGTTTGGGGATGCTGTGGGACCCTAAAAAGAAACTTTAGGAGAGTTTATCGGAAATAGGTAGTGGATTATGCAAACCCTGCTAACTGATACTCTTCTTTAGACACTTTGGTATCATTGAAAAACGTCTGTTCAGAATATGGTTACATTACAGGCGGTC
Source organism: Pocillopora verrucosa (assembly GCF_036669915.1). NCBI lineage: Eukaryota > Metazoa > Cnidaria > Anthozoa > Scleractinia > Pocilloporidae > Pocillopora > Pocillopora verrucosa. The sequence continues at coordinate 7,156,877 of NC_089316.1, read as the reverse complement.
CAAGTTCACGTCTCGAGAAAAAGCCAACGATTAATTTATGAAAGCGTCACGCGTTGTGTGGCTCGGTGTTAAGCCACGAGAGGAACCGTTGAGAATTTGAACACGTTGCAAGGAATAGTATGGGGAACGAAATATGGTCGATTTACAACGATAAATATATAAACTATGAATATTTACGCGGAAAATCAATACAAATTACTCACATACTGTGTGTCCGTCGTAGTTTCTGGCGATTTCTGCTGTTTTAAGCGTGCTTTTCCACCACTGTCATCACTATCAAAAGACGTCTTTTGACAGGAATAACAGTGATGGAAAAGTACACTTAAAATGGCAGAAATCGTCAGAAACTACAACGGACACACTGGGTGTGAGTAAGTTTTACTGATTTTACGTGTAAAATGTTCCTATTTTGGAATATTTATCGTTGAAAATCGTGCTAAAATTTTCAACGGTTCCTCCCGTTACTAAACACCGAGTCACACAACGCGTTATGCTTTTATGAATTAATCGTTGGCTTTTTCTTGAGACGTGAGCTTGGACCGCCTGTAGTTACATTGGGACAAAGTATGATACTGGCATCACACAAAACCGGAAATATGGCACAGCGATTCAGTGAAACACACCAGGATCTGACAGAAGCACCGAGCGGGGTTACAATGGCAGAGGGTCATCATTATACGGCTGAACATTTGAACGGAAACAGGATGACAGTGAAGATTAACAGATGTGCACGAACGCAGTTACACTGTTTAAGACTAAAATTTTGAAACAAGAACACCGAGGAACAACAAATACACAAAGACGCTACGACAGAGCGATATCAACACGGCGCGTAGTATAGAAATACAATGTGCAGTGAAACAATAATGCTGGAACGAAATGCAAAATCGGCACAATGGCAAGAAAAAGATAAAAATGCATTAGGGACGCAAAAATGTATCGGAAACTAAAAATAGCAAAAGCCCAGACTCCAGTGACAGCGGCACAGAGGGGAGAAAGAACAATTGGCTTTTTTGACATGGCGACACTGCATTTGGTAAACTCGCCCCCATCTTTGCGCAATGAATGCTAAGGGAGGTTCTTAACTCCGAACTGTAATTATAATTTTCTTCCTTTGCACACCCACCTGCTAATGAAGCTGATGTGTGGTCGCCGAGGATTGCAAGGTTAATTGTCTACTTAAACTGTTTGCTTCGACGATCCAAGGTATATTACCATGAATAACTCAATAGGGGCGCTTAGTGGTGTAGGGGCGCTTGGTGGTGTAGGGGCGCTCATTCACAAAAACGAATTCGAGGAGGGCGCTTGTTGGAACGAGGGCACTGAATCGAATCATTAGGGTAAAAGCAAACATTTTTTTAGTATTACAAGGTAACGGGAATGATGGCACAAACTTATAGCGCTGAAAGTAATTGATGTATTGAAACGATCCAATGAAGATCTAACTATAGTGTCTGACGATCTACTGGAAAAGATCTGACTATCAAACAATCTGACGGTAAACAAGACTCCCACCTTACTTTACGTAAAATCCTAGCTTAATCTCCATTTAAGTGATGAAGAGGTGATAAGATGTTTTAAAACTTTAGATTACGATTCGCGTAAGAAACACGTCATAACTTCCTCGAAAATGGTTTCTTGCATTTTTCCCCCACATTCAAATTATGTGGTACTTTCATGTCTCTGAGAGTTTCCGTTAGTCCACGTCTGTCGTTGAGCGAATTTCACTGGCATTTCATTACAGTGCAAGGGAAGATCACTGACTTCTGTGATAAAATGTAACACCACTTCACGTCATTCAGTATCAGCGTCACGCAAATCTCGCACGTCACGCAAAACACACAAGTCAAGAAAGTGATTTACTGACAACAGCTATTTTAAAATGATCCAAGCTCTGAAGCCAATTAAGTAGTCATTCAGAACAGGACCACTGTCCTTAAACCAACCAGTAAAACTAGTTTTACGAGACATCAATCAATTTCTCGCACGCACGCATGCACACAAGAAACGTTCAGGACGTATTCCAGTAACGTGCTAACCCCAAAATGTTCACCAATTACGTGAATGCTAAAAAATGTCCATATTTATATCATTCGCGTCCCATGGTATACAGGATTCAACATTTTCAGGGGTAAAGTTCTCTGGGAAAACAGCCGGAGAAATGGCATCTTGCGATTGCAGAGAATATTGGGCTGCTAATATACCAGCCTTTACACAGATGACCGGAGAGTGTCCTTGAATAATACACGAAGCCATTGCTGCTGCAAAACTGAAACATAAAAACAACATCGACTGGTCAGTGGACATATTCAATGAGTCTTTATTCAACGGCATTTTTCTTGGGCACCAAATACCTAGGTCGTAAAATGGCCCCCGACCGTATCCATAAATTCCATGTTTTTAAATTTCACGTGCTGTTTGTGTGCCTTTCTTAGTAATACAATGTGCATCAGCATGAGATAAGCACGCGCACCCAGAAAAAAATGGCAACGTTTTCTTTTAGGTGATGCTACCTCTACGAGATTACAACAGGCATCCTAGTCTACGAGTAGCCGTACCATCCACCCCAAGGTGAAACGGATACCTTCCATTTCACCTTGAGAGGGGTGGGTACGGCTACTCGCAGGCTACAAGCATCTTTGCTTTTATCTCAGAATTCTATTTTTCAACTAAATCTCAGCAGGCTTTCATTTCAAGGGAATGACCATGAACGAAATAAAGTTGCTAAATAATATGAAATACAGGGGAAGGCGGCTCTCCTTCACACTGTGCTCTGTCTATAAATTCTGTTTCCCTCCAAGATCAATCATCCAATCTCACCTGTCACCTGCACCAGTGACGTTTCCCCCTGGCACGTGACTTCCTGGGCCTACGGCGGGAAAATACCGCGCTGACACCAAACTGTGTTGCCGCGCCGCAGATACCCGACTCATGTGGTGAGCCGTTGGAAATGGAGTGTCAGCGGAAGTGTCTCTACAGATTAAGGCACCATGTTTGCCAAGAGTCACGATGATGCAATGAATATGCTTTAAAAGTGGCTTGCAAAGGTGCAAACACTCGGTTATAATATCTTCTAGTGGTCGATCTTTCTCTTTATCATCCTTTGTGATGTGTGGTGGAAGATTTGATTTCTGTAGTTCGTCGTTCACTATGGCAGAGCTCATGGTTCGAAGCTCTTTTAGATTAGGTGATATGTATGTTATGTTGTGCCACGCGTCACTACGAAAGGGTTTCTCGGCTTTCATGATGCACGTTGGTTCAAACCACACTAAATAACAACGCAATTAATAAAGAAGTGGTTTTACAAGTTCTGTATCAGGAGGGTTTTCGGGGAAATGACAGGGAAGGAATCAGTCGGTTATCTGCTATCCTTGAAATTTCCATGACATCCACTGTACATGCACTTTCAAAAAACAGCTAACTACAAATAACTGAGATTAGCTTACCGTCAATCTAATATCCCACACTACATCTTCCCCTTATGTCTACAGCACATGTCGTTTATTCTTTCATGACTGTCACAATTTAGTAGAAGACCGAAGTCATTAAACCAATCTCTACACTCAGCATTAGCATTGTGGTACCTGGTATGTGGTTAGCTGCACAGGGGTGACGCGCCTGACCAACAATGTAATGTAATGTTGCCACCTGGCTAGTTACTAATTCAACGTCAATCTAAGATCTTACATTAAATCTTCACCCTCCATCTACAGCACATGTCGACTATTAATTCACGACCGCCACGTGTATTGGTAGATCGAGTTCATTAAATCGTACTCTATATTCAGCCTTAGCAATGTGGTACCTGGTATGTGGTTAGCTGCACAGAAGTAACACGCATGATCAATAGCTTCTTCAGTAATATTGCCATCCAGCATTACCAAAGGTGCGTGTTTAATAGGTTCCTCGAAGGCTGCAATCTAACAAATATGTTCAAAAAATAAAGAAAGCGTTTAAGAACATGCTGGAATTACTTGCTTATCTGAGGAGTAACTTAACCTCCTCGCGTATGACTGAGTAGTTGACGTACAATCGGGGCCATACCTCCGCGGGGAAACCTTCGAAAGACACGCTCTAAAGGTTCATTCTTCATACCTCCGAATATCTTGATTTCGGTGTCAAAAAAAAAATGATAAACCCCTCCCGCCCTTCAGCAAAGGTAATAATAATAATAACAATAATAATAATAATAATAATAATAATAGTAATAATAATAATAATTATCTTTAAGTTCTTGGCAGGGGTGTCCCACAACTTCACATTGGCGAACCCTTACTACGCTTGTACGTTACTGCTCAATATCAAGTATTCATTATTTACTTATTTTGAAAAAAAATCTTAGCTTATTAACGTTACAGCATTAGAGGTTCTGCCCTTGTATAAGTCCACGGTTGTAGGTAAAATAACTAGTCACATCTGAGGGGCCAGAATAATGGAACTAATGAAGAAATCTATAGTCCTCACTATAGTTTAAAAAACATTATCTTACATGATCAGGACTGATAACTTTATGAATGTCCATGTCACCAACTGCCGCGTGAAAGTCGTCATTTTGACTCAGTATCGCCGAGTACGTACCAGTGTGATTCACCTTAGAGGTGTATATGCCACGTGTAACCTGGGAACCAAAGAACAATTTAAAACAATAAACTGCTTACAGGGAAGTAATGGCATGCACATAACTTGAGGGGAAGGGTTGTTAATTGGTATGACCTAATTATTTGAAGCATCGCACAGTCAGTACAACATTGTCTCGAGCTAAAGTCACAAGCTCACGATGGTTTAGTCAACCGGGTATGTTTGATTTAGAACTAAAGTGGACGATGGAAAGAGGGAGCGAGGAAAAGCAATTTCTTATAATTTCTAAGCTACTGTCCCAGTGTTCAGATGTAGTCTTAATTCTTTAGAAACTTCATTCTCACGTCGATTTATTCTTCGAATAAATCCAATATTTTAAGGGAGTCATCTTGTCACGAGCCTGGGACAAAGAAAACTCTTGCTTTCATGGCGCATAAGAGATGTACCATTCTAGCTTCTTCACAGTGTTTTAGCAGCATAGCTCCCAGAGGATCACTTCCTATGGATGACACGAACAACGGCCTCATGCCAAGACGAGCCAGGCATTCTGTTGAATTGAAGAGCAAACTATATTTCACCGTTTTAACTGCAGCTTTGATGCAGAAAACAACAAACAAACAAACAAACAAACAAAAACCATCACAATAGGATTTTTAATGTTGGAATTCAATCTTAAGATTAAAAGGCAACCAACCTTTACACTGTTATATCTTGGACGATTACAAATACATTGCACGCTAAACGTTAATCTAAAACGTGCAAAACAGGCCTCAATCAACATAACACCGGGGTGAGTAAGGCAGAGTTTCGAAGAGCGGAATTAACGAACTCATTAACTCTTTCACTCCCAGAAGTGATTAACGTGAAACTTCTTCCCACTAATATACATACACTATCCAGCAAAGGGCGAATGAGAATACACAATCTTATCAAGGAAAAAAATGCTATCTTGATCTAACATCAAATTCGCTTAACTTTTTAGCCAGGATTTGTGTGAAGGCTGGAAGAGAGAATTAAAAATTAGATCTTAGATCGAGGCAGGTGTGTATAGCAGTTTTAAACTGAATTCTTTAAAGAGCAGGCTTCTGTTTACTTGTCATTCTCAATTGTGGAAGAGAACTTCAATGCATCCGAACTTATCTAAAACGTTGAGATGCCACGTTACGATCCCTCCCCTAACTTCCTTTTAATGGGGAGCGTTGCGTGACATCCCACAAAACGCCTACAAAGGTGACTGGTGCTACTATTACGTAAAACAAAGGAATACCTGCCATATTTCTTCCAACTCCACCGAAACTCATCCTTACTTTTCCAGGATTAGACGCTTCAAGCTGTGTAAAGAAGATGTGTTATTGTGCGATTTAAATCCAGTCCAGAAACATAAACAGTTCTTTCATACACCTGCAAAAACCCTTAAAACTTAAGTGATGGCACATTTAACCCCATGACACCTACGAGTGACTAGCATCTAATTTCTCGTTACATTATCACCACTGAATCAGACATTGAGGTCACGAGAATAAAGGAAATGATCACCAACTAAAGAACCTCTTCATTGCTGAACAAATCCTTCCTGTCAGAACCGTAGGAAATTCATTGAGAACAGTAAGGAGAATATGGATACCGATGTCAGGGTGAAAAGAGTTTCAAAATCTTTTTGCCTGTTGGTTTGTGTAAATTTAATTATATCTTGTTGATAAATGGTTTGAATTTATAACCGTGCTTACCACAATGCTTTCTGCCGTCGCGATAAAATCTACATTGGATCCACCGATCACAACCTAGAAAGGAACGTGACAAAAAAAAAAACAAAAAAAAAGAGGAAAGAAGAAATATGAAGAAATATGGCAAATTTTGAACAGACGAGGCCAAATAGATTGTCACCTTTGTAGAAAACAGAGCTTTTGAATGCAAAGTAACTAAGCAAGATCATTTCAGTTCAAGTGTTACTACAGCGTTTTCATACTTACAAAGATAAAACTAAAAAGGTCAGGACGTCAGTTTTGAAATTAACCCCAAAATTCTCTTCTATCCCACTCAATCACGCTTATTCATTCTCCATTTGTCTTCTCGTTCGAGTTTTATCGTAGTTTAAGTATTCAATTTAGTTGATTCTGGTCACTTCTAAAATTGTGGTTCTTAATGGTGTTTAACTGCTAGCTGCAAAAAGGCTGAAAAATTAACCGTTGGGTGAGGCGTGAACAAAACTTATTGAATAATCGTCAATTGTGACAAAACATAACCGTTAGCTGTAAACCGCTTAGGCCTCTTTGAACTTATACACTTCTTCACATTGCCCAGTTAAATTAAACTTTAAAAAATAATCCACAAGAAATTGATACTGACTGGTTTGCCGTGAACAGAATTCTGTGGCTCTACAATATTCGCTTCCAAATTTGACTATTCATATTTACTATTGACGACTCACTGGTCTCCTTTGCCGGTTCCAATCTCTGGTTGAATCTGGAAAGCCTGGCACTTTGCCTTGTGATTCCTGTGAAGCAACAAACAAAATCGTTCATCTTACATTTCTGTTCGTCGATAATTTATGGAAAAAAGTGGATTCCATTTTGTTGTGTTTCTTCTGTTCTGGATCACAAAAGTCGCAAGAGTGTTTCCGACCCAGCGAAAATCGAAAGTCGGAGTCCACAGAGAAGTACTAGGGACCTTAAGCAAACCACGACGGCGACTGCAACGTGGACGTGGAAAAACAAAAGATCTAATTGGCAGAACAATAGCTCAGCACGTGCGTTTTAAAACTTTGTACATTTCTTAGCCGTCCTATGCAAAGCAACAACGTGAAATCACCACAATTTGCGTCGTCTACGAACCGAGAACGCGACGACAAATTATTTTAATGTCCATTTGGAACTCAACGCTTCTTTTATACGGTATGCTGAAGTTGAGGTGTGGCGCTGTATGAGACGGTAAACAAATGCAGCCATTTTTGAAATTCTAATTTAAGGCAGAAATTCATTTTTTAATCGAAGTTTTCCTTGGCGTTGCGGTCCTGACTGCTTAAGGTCCCTACTGAGCTAGACAGAATCGGACCTGGAGAATCAAAACGGTTTTATTTTCTTGCGATTCCACTTAAGACTCTAATGCTTATGAATCAGCTAAAGCAAGATTGCCGGCGTCGCATGCAGAAGCAGAAGAGGCAACCAATCGTTATGCCAGTTTTCAGGCCATCCAAAGGCTTATGACTCCGACAATCAAGTTTCCACTGAATCGATATTTTTCTACCGATTCTGTTGGTCTGATTTCTACTTGATCGTATCGCTCTACGCTTCTGATTATGACACTGACTCCGTCGTAAGTGAAAAGCATCCTTAACTAAACAGACACTCGGGCGAATGGAATCAATGACGGCGTAGCTATCACGTTGTTATAGCTTACCACAGCTTTCTTCTCTTTTAATTTTCGTATTCTGCATAATTCAACAGCAATTAAACTTCCTATCTTTGCATTGTTTTTTACTAATGCCATATCTGACAGAGAAAGTTAAGGATATACACCTCATAAATTAACCAATCCCGGCACTTCGCAGTTGACTATTCAGCGAGCTATCAGTGCATAGATGCAGGGCTGACTTCACATAAAAGCTGTACCCCAGCTGGGTCTAACGCTTAAAACGTTAGCTTCAATAAACTAGTCACGACGCTTGCCTAACTTTAACAACTTATGGTTGATAACGAAGATGACGTTATTCAGTAAATGATCCAGGCAAACTCGGAAAAAAGTCCATGGTGACAAACTTCCATGACGCTTCCATCACGAGTCTCAATGGTAAAGCATCCGAAGTACTAATAGGAGGGTCGTTTTTATTTTCGTGTACGCCTGTGTCATTCACAGATTAACATCATCTTAAATTATAAATCACGAACTGTTCATTTCCCTTGCCCAGTGACGCAGCAAATAAAGGTATAACCTTCACTTTGAGCTGCTTAACTGACAATGCCTGACAAACTCTTCCTTGAAATTCACAGTAAATTTTCTCGACCTTTCTTCGTGGTAATGATCTAAGCAAAACTTTGAAGAACAAGTTCTCTTGGACAAATTTAAACAAATGAACGGTAGATAACAAGAGAAAGTTTAAAAAGGATACTGGCTTGAAGAGATTGACCCTGCGTAAGTTCATTCACTCTCTTGAGCAAAAAGGGTGTCACTTCTTTACTTTTAATACCAGAATCACTACGTCAAAAACATAAAAATCATAATATTTGTGTACTCCATAGTAAGTACCTCTTAACCGAACGGGAGGGCCGGAAAGGAATTTCAAATATTTGGCTCGAGGTCCTGACGTACAGACCAAGTGCAACCGAAAACGTTCGTTCCCACAAACTCAATCAATAAGCATTTACCATAAGACCGCCGCTCTCTCCCTTTCTGACTCCCTTCTTGAATTTCTTATTTTTCTTCATCTTCAAACATTTTGAGGCCGAACGCCAAGCCGGATGGCTACATCTGATACTGCATGTGGCTATTGCATATGGCTATTGATATTTTTTACGAGAACTAGCAGCATGTACGGAGCCGTAGGAGCAATATGATGAACAGACACAGAACTATGTAAAATATGGCGAAATACAATAACTTATGAAACAAAATCAAAAATCGATTTAACACGATGGATCATTATTACCTTGTTCATTACTAATGATAAATACCTGGCTTCCTGCAAAGCCTTTTGGATAGCTTTCTCGATGATTTCCCCAGATGCGGCTTCCTCTTTGGAGATTGGGACAGCTAAAACTATTCCACTGCTAGATTTTAGTGATAAATTCGCATCTGCAGAGTAGTCAGAAACAATGAGAAATCCTCATACAATCGAGGCTCCCTTAAAAGACCCTCTATAGTCTTAAAAGCATAGACAGTTTCGGTCACCATAGTAAGAGCTTATGTGAGCCTCAACAAAGAATCTCACAAAAACTCTTGCTGCTTTGCTTAGACCAAAAAAAACTCACCAATTAACTTAGCTGCCTCTTCTGGGGTTTGTATATTGCAAACAGACTGTGAAAAACCAGCATGAAGAAAAATGCAGTTAGCAAAACACAGGATCAAGCAAAATACACAGAATAAACAATAGTATTCCAAGCAATCATCTTATCTAGAATAGTTGGATCAATATCAGTATCTGGGCAACTGCCCACCTACCCCTCTCCTAACTCAACAACAGTCGACTGATAACAAGTTAGGGTTAATGTTGGGTTAAGGGAGGGGTAGGTGGGCAGTTGCCAAGATACTGATATTGATCCGAATAGTTTTGTTGGAAATGACAAAACTATTCCACAATAGTACAACACTAGTCACTCTCGATCTCCATTTAGCTTCCTTTAAATGCTCACAGTGCAAATCTTTCTTTCATGTCTTGTCAAACTCTGTTAACAAAAGCCTAGAAAGTTCCTATAACTACACCCTTTCCGAATTTGCAAAGGAAATACTACTGATGTCATTACTGTGGTTGTCTTAAGCATTACATGTAATGCTAATTGAAAATCATGCCCTTAATACTGACTTTCATTCATTTAAATATTTACAGAAAGAATTTTGAAAATGTTTTGAGATCAAATACAACTGTATTTTGTACCTTAAATCCACTTTTTGGGGTAAAGAATGCTGGGAAGTCTAAGGAGTCTCCATATGTAGCCACAAGAACACCTTGTGTTTCCTATGACAAAATACAAATTTATTAGAAATAAAGTAAAATTTTCTATAGAAAGTAAATCAACACAAACTGCTTCAACCTAGTTATCTACCTAATGAAAAATTATACATACCTTAACGATTACAAAATTTATCATTCAATACAATTTACAAATTAGCCCCGTTAAAGATTGGAAGAAAATAAAAACTGCGCAAGATTATGTGAAATATACTGTGACCCTCATGATACAAAGTCTATAACCAACTTTGAACAGAATTGTATTTTTACATTTTCAATTCACATTTTGTTGTGTGTTGAATGGAACAAGGAATTAAGAGTAACAATTTCCTCCAATAAACCTCTGCAGAGCTTTTATGACACTTCTTTCTTATTACTGACATTAGCCTAGCAATGAGATGAATTATCATAATTGATTAAAGTTTCAGAGCTAACCCTGCATGTAATTGAAGGGGCACTGAAACAACTAAATGGCAGTCAAATCTTAATCATCTGCAATAGGTATATACTTCACAGGTAAATAGTACTTTTCATGAGTACTGATTGGATAGCTTGGAAGTGATTGGCATGTGCTATTCACCTCCAAGCAGTAATGTAGGGCAAGAGTTTAATTTGCAACCATTTTCAAGTACATTGACAGAAACAAACTTATTTCTTGATACTTGCGTGGCATATAGAGGAAGAAATATTATTCACACCAGTATTGGTGAAATTGCTGGATATATTTATCTCCACCCAGGTCAATAATTGTTAACTGCTGCTCATCATTACACATAAAAAATAATTCTGATGCACTTACCAAATACTCAAGAGTCAATTCAATGTCCAGAATAGATTTAGCTCCAGCACAAACAACTGCCATTGGGGTTTTACCAAGCTCAGTAAGGTCTGCACTGATATCAAATGCTGCTCAAGGGGAGATGAATTAACATCAAAATTACTTATCAAGGTATTATCTACTATTACGATGTATTTCAGAGGACCGGGGAGTTTTATAATGTCTGAATGACTAAAATCTGGAATGTACCCACTCAAAAGAGCACAAGAGAATTTGTAACATTGGAAAAAAAAAAAACATCTAAGTTTATAATGTCAGTCATAAGATTCAGCAATCAATCCCAGTATTGGCAGAAAAAATCAAGATTGTATTTTAATTGGCTGTCTAAGTTAAACAAATGTCATTAACAATTAAGTGATTGAACTTACTTGATTGTGCTCCTCTATGAACACCACCAATTCCTCCTGTAACAAAGACTGGAATACCTGTGGCATTTGCAGCAATCATAGTACTTGATACTGTGGTTCCTCCAGTTAGACCCTGCATGACAAGAAATTACAGTTTTTATGTGCATTCAGGCTGTCAATCCTCAGAGGCAATTATAAGGCTTCCCCAATGTTAACATTGAAACATGCTTTTACAATCATTCCAAACTCTCAGAGAACAAATTCTTTGCCCTTCAGAGTAAATTTTAGTCATTATTAGCAAATTTAAAAGAGCAGGAGAAATGTGCAAAGTAACACTAGAGTAATCTTAACACAATGCTACTGTAATTTAGCCATTTATACTTATAAGTAAAGGGTAATATCTTCTAACTTCATTATAATGCTAACTCAGAACACAGACTGCCACCAGACAATGATTACTAGTCTGCTAAGAAGAGACTTGCTAATTCATGCATTCTCAGATTCAAACTAGATATTACCCCCAGACCTTAGGAAAGATCCTCCTTGGAAAATTTATTAAGAACTGTAGTTGAAAATAAAATGATGAAAAATTGAAATATATACATCACCTTGCTGATAACGTAGGGCAAATCTCTCCTGGATGTCTTTACAGCATTAGTATCCTGAGCTAACCTTTCTAAGTTTGCTTCTGACAAACCTAAGGACATTTTTTTTCTTTTCAATTTTTTTAAATACAAAAGAGTCTACAGCTGGTCACTATATAATAAAAGAGGTTTGTTTGAAATTAAAGGGTGTAAAACATTCATTGAATGATTAACTGAACAGTAACCTCAAATGCAATCTTAACTCTTCCCTGTTTTTCTTCTGGCAAACAAGAGTTCACATTGATAATCACTAAATATAAAATCATTGAATCATCATCTGCTTCTACTGACTTTTAATACTTATCTCATAATTTTTTTCCAACAATCCTCTAAAAAAAAGAAACAAAAAAAGACAAACAAAAAAACAAATAAAATATAAGATCACACCCACCTACATGGATTTTACCAGACATAATTGCTATGGTGGCTGGTATTGCTCCATTATTTTTCACAATTTTTTCTACTTCCTTAGCAACTCTGAGTAGAAAAAAAAATTAAAGCTAAACAATTACTTTTAATTGAGATTCTACAGTAAGATGAAAATTTTACAGAGAGAGGTGACCCTATTTTACAGAATGTCAGAATGGCAGTGAAATGGAGAGACAGAATATCCTAAAACACAGAGGGACAGGATATCCTTTAAGGCAGAAACATGATAGAATGCTCCAAAATGTGGAATGACCCCAAATGCCTCCAATTGTGTTTTGAAAATCAGTTTGCACCAGAGGGTGTAAAAACATGTCAGTATCTGAGCAACTGGATACCTCAGTACCCCTCCCCTAACCCATCTTTATTTCTAGCTTGTTATCAGGTGACCTTTGTTGGGTTAGGGGAGGGGTAGGCATGCAGTCGCTCAGATACTGGTGTTGATCCCAACCATCTTTGATGAACCCTTTTTTTCTCCACAGTAAGGGAGTTTTGTTAGCATCAACATACCTTAAATTTTCAGGATAAGGCATTCCATGTGTTATAATAGTTGATTCTAATGCAACAACTGGCCTTTTACTGACAATTGCCTCAGCAACCTCTGGGTAGACTTGAAATAGTCTATCCTGTAAATTATTGAGACCAGCTGGCCCAGGTCCAAGTGCACTTCTTGATATCAACCTTGCAATTCTCCTTAGATTCTTTGCTTGCTTGAGCATCTTATGCTGTGTGCATATACATGTATTCCACATTTTGAATGTGTTAATTTTCTGGAAGAAAGAATCAACAAGCTTTAAAAAAAATTCAAATCATGAATAACAAGCATTTCCCTAAGTTCCTTCACTCAAATCAGTTAAGAAAAAATAAAAAAAGTCCCCAGTCCAATACATGTTTAAATGTAGGTTTGTGTCTTGAAACCAAGTCTATGATGCATAATTCACTTTCCAGTCTTACTTTTATATATATATATATATATGTTCGTGCATATATATATATATATATGCACGAACTCCTGCACTGGGGGGTGGGGTGGTGGTAACAACGTCTCATTGCGCAACTGACAAGAGGGCCTAAGTTTTATTACTAGCTACTAAGAAGTAGAAAAAAGTTAATTCATAAACTGAAATAATCCTTGAAATCTCAATTTTCCACGATTACTAAGCAATCCACTTTCGCGCGAGTTTGAAGTCTTCATCTTATAGGACATCAGCCATGAATACCTTCCTTAGTAGTATTACGAATTTTAACAGAGAAAGCATTTCACTCCATAGTCGCTCGCTGAGCGTATTCAAAATTTAAAGAAAGATCAGCGTTAGGTGTCCTCGCACACATCAGCTATTACTATAAAAACGGCTCACTTACCGAAGCTCATGTATGTACTCTGTTCCTTTGCCGCGCGAATAGACGCTCTAATCTAAAAAGTATTTTTGATTGCAATTTTGAACCTGCCGAGGACTCTACGGAAATTGCCGAAGTTGGCTAGGCATCCGGATATCGTATAGCATTGTGGGTAACTTTGAAAATTATGGTATGTCAGCTGGACACGTGCTTAGTTCTCTTTCTTTCACGTTGTTCTTGAAGTAAGTCTTGAACGAAATTCGTGAAGTAAATGATAGCTTAAACGTCTCATTATGTGCTTTAGAGTTCCGAAATTCGCAGAGGACATATGGTCAAAGCCCTGTTAAATGTAAAAGTAGTAGAAATTTGGCAATAAAGGAACATCCACTCTTTTACGAAATGGGATTCGTGCGTATCAAAAAATATCTATATATTCGCGAAAGCATAAAATGGTGTTTAAGTCACCGAGTCCTCTCTGTTTCATTTAACTAATAAGGCTATTGGTTTAAAAAGTATTCTTCACAATCAGGTTAACACTCTTGCAATTGAATAAAGGTATTTTACACGAAAAGCTAAGAAAAATGTTCGCGAGAGAGATGAAACACATCTGAACATATCTGTAGCTAAGGATTGTACGAACTTGACCTGAAGTAAGCTGGTTGACTAGGCATGGTGATGCCTTGAAATCTCGTCTATTTAAGCAATAGACAGCATTTTCATGGCTTTTGTATAGCGTGACAAATGCATGTGATACATTAGTTGGTTAGAGGAAAGGTTCGATCACTTGAATCACAATCTGTCAAGGGAGTCAGGAGTAGTATTAGTACTGGTAACAATCTTCTCAAGTGTTCCTTCGAAATCCCAAGTTGGCTGATAATTCCACGAAGCCATTCAAATCAAGCCTATTGCTTTTATGTTACATCTATAAACGAATTATGATGGAAAGAAAAGTAGATTAACTCTAATTTCATGATCATACCACCCAAAAGTTGTGATAAGTAGCCCTGAAGAGAAAAGTGGCAACCTGCTTTTTTTTCTTCCTTGTACGCAGTATTTTAACGTGATACCAATAATTATTAATATATTACAGTAGGCTGACCATGTTATTAATCATAATTTCTTCATTTCACTTGTTTCCAAACTAGATCTAGTCTTTAAACGCTGTTCTGCGCAATCCTTCACCAAGCAAAATGGTTAGGGAAGACAAGGCAACATGGAAGACAAATTATTTTATGAGGCTAATTGTAAGTTTCAGTAACTGCTACCTGTACAATTACACTGTTTAATTACAACTATACAGAATGATTTGAGAAAATAAAGCAGCTAATGCACCCATCACAGTTTTGAAATTGTATAGGTTATGATCACCATTCAGGGAGTTCATAGAAATTTGTCTTGGTTATAAAACATAGACTTTGAATGTGTCAAAGAATGTTAGAATGCAGGATGTAAAGAAAACTCGAATTCATGTCCATGTTTTGTAGTTTTTGACTCATTTGATTTTCAAACATTTTGCTCGAGACCCTGTAAATAAGAAAATTGCTTTCTGTCATGGTAAGAAATTACCTACAGGATCACAGAGTTTTGTGGTGAATGTTGCTTTCTTTACTTTTCAAGAGGTAAATTTAATTTTGTGTGGGAATTAAGTGAAAAACCGGTGTAAAGCCCTTATTGAGGAAAAGACTTAAACAGCTTGCTTAATAATTGTAAATGAACTTTTCTTAACAGCAATATATGGATGAATTTCCTAAGATGTTTCTGGTAGGTGTGGACAATGTAGGGTCCAAACAGATGCAGCAGATCCGTCAGTCTCTGCGTGGTAGAGCTGAAATTCTCATGGGCAAGAACACCATGATAAGGAAGGCCATCCGGGGACACTTGGAAAACAATCCTGCCTTGGAAAAGTAAGAGCAACATGAGATAGTCTCATCAAAGCAGGTCACAAGTTCTCTGAGGAACAATGTATTTGTTTCTCTCCTTGGGTTTCTTGAAAAGTTAGACAAGCACAGGGGGTACATCTTAAGTAACACTCTGTTAAACTGATTTGAACAGTAATATGACATTTCACATGGCTGGTTTGCATCATTTTAAACCTTCATGAATCTTATTTAAAGCATACCAAGTTGTTTTGATAAGCCATTTTCACTAGCTACAGTGTTGATCTTTCAAAAATAGTATGAAAATTTCTGTTGCATTTTCCCAGATTATGATGGTGATCATACTACTGTGATATTAACATTCTGTTGTATTTGTGCCATGTAGGTTGATCCCTCACATCAAAGGCAATGTAGGCTTTGTCTTCACCAAGGAAGAGCTCACAGATGTGCGAGATCTTATCCTGGCAAACAAAGTGGCAGCCCCAGCTAAAGCTGGTGCAATTGCCCTCTGGATGTGTTTGTTCCAAAGGGAAACACTGGCCTGGGTCCTGAGAAGACATCTTTTTCCAGGCGTTGGCCATTCCAACCAAGATTGCCAGAGGAACCATTGAAATCTTGGTCAGTGATCTCTGTTTGTTTTGTTATTTTTATTAATAATGTGAAGACGTGGATTAGAGCAAAAACATCTTTCTCAAAAGGCTTAAGGACCAGTAAGAGAGTCCTGTGTGACATTAAGAATACATTGACATCCAACCAACAAAAATCCCACTTCAGAATTTTAGACTTACACCCTTTATATGTTCTTTATTTTTTATTATTATTCTCTTTGTAAATATTGACTTTTAGACTATTTATTGTACATAAGTATTTGAAATTTTGAATTATAAGTTATTGCTTTTATGCTGACAATTTTACCTGTGAACCCGTATTTGTTTTAGCTGTGCAAGTTTGTTGGAGTTAACATTTATTCCTGTACATAAAGCATGATTCGTTTTATTCTATATCCATCTGTAAATATTATTATTATTATTATTATTATTATTGGGGTATTTATGTATTTTTTAGAGTTAACTCTCTTCCTCTTAATCCTGCACCTGTTGAAAGCATGTACACTCTTTCATTATAGTTTCAGAACCCAAATTGAGCTGTAGGGTTCATGATTGATACACTGAGGTCCTGCAACATTCCAATTTTTT
>NC_089316.1:6951270-7139871 GCF_036669915.1 Pocillopora verrucosa | reverse complement strand
CTGGGCCGAAGGCGCTATGTAACAGAGCCATTTACTTTACGACAAAACAGCTTATCAAAAACAAGTACTCGTAAACCCCCTATGTAATTAAGGTCACATGAAATAGCCTTTAGGTCATAAAGGTTTTTAAATGTACGACCTTTAAGTTTGTAAAAGCACCCGGTTAACAGTTCGTAAAATGCGAACTGTTAAATGTTCGTAAAAGGCGGGCTGATTTAATGTTCGTAAAAGTGCGACTGTTAAATGCTAGTAAAATGCGACTGTTTAATGTTCGTACAAAATACGTTAAATGCTCGTAAAATGCGACTAAATGTTCGTATAAATGCGACCGTTTTAAATGTTCGTAAAATGCTACTCTTAAAAATGTTCGTAAAATGCGACTCTTAAAGTTTTGTAACATGCGACTAAATGTTCGTAAAATAACGGACCGTTAAATGTTCGTAAAATGCGACTCTTAAATGTTCGTAAAATGCGACTAAAATGTTCGTAAAATGTTTGGTGTTAAATGTTCGTAAAAATACGCCCGTTATATTATTTTCTAAATGCGACGGTTAAAAGTTCGGTAAATGCGACTCTTTAATGTTTCGTAAAATACTACCGTTAAAGGTTTCGTAAAATGCCAGCTGTTGACATGTTCGTAAATGCGACTCTTAAATTTTCGTAAACTGCCCGCCTCTAAATGTTCGTAAAATGCGACTCTAAATGTTCATAAGAATGCGACCGTTGAAATGTTCGTAAAATGCGAACTCTTAAATGTTTCGTAAAAATACGTTACATGTTTGTAAAATGCCGACTAAATGTTCGTAAAATACGACCGTTAAAGTTCGTAAAATGCGACTCTTAAATGTTCGTAAAATACGTTAAATGTTCGTAAAATGCGACTAAATGTTCGTAAAATGTTGGTGTTAATGTTCGTAAAAATACGACCGTTAAATGTTCGTAAATGCAGCTGTGAAATGTTCGTAAAATGTGACTGTTAACTGGGTCTTATCTGTTAAATGCGTCTGTTAAATTTTCGTGAAAAGCGATCTTTAAATGTTCGTAAAAAGTGATTTTTAAATGTTCGTAAAAAGCGATTAAAATGCAACTGTTGATTGTTCATAAAAAGCGCCCGTTAAAATTTCGTATGTTTGTTAATTTGCGACTATTACGTGTTCGTAAAATGTGCCCATTAAGTGTTCGTAAAATTTGCTAGTTGAGTGTTCGTAAAATGCGCCCGTTTAAGTGTTTATGAAATGCGATTGATTAGAATTCGTAAAATGTGACTGTAAAGTTTTCTTAAAAATTTGCCAAAAGTGCACCCGTTATGTTTTTGTAAAATGCGACCGTGAGTGTTCTCAAAAATGGGACCATTAAGCGTTCGTAAAATGCGACAGTTTTAGTGCTCTAAAGTGCACGACCGTAGACTGTTCGTAACAATGCATGATTTGAGAAGCGTCTGGTTGAATGCACGACTACAAAAAGTCCTTCAGATGCACGAGTTTGGAATTACTCTTAAAATGCCAAATGTAAAGGGTTCTGGATGTAAGTTGGCAGGGACAGAACAGCTGAAAGATTGTCGTTGGAATTAAGATTGCAACAGTTCATGGGTGGCGATAAAACACAAAAAGCTCTTTAGTCAAAGCGAGAGGGAGCTAAATAACTCTAACCTCTGCAAGGCTCTCGGTTAATGGAAATGAGCAAAAGAACGAAATTGCGGGTTCATGCACCCGCAACAGTAGTTCATCGCTCGCCCGCCCAGTGAGTTAGAGCCTGAAACAGGCTAAAATAACTCAAACTGATTAATCACTCAAAGGCAAAAGTAAACATGTTCATCAAAATTTATTGATGAATTACTAGAACAAAACATAAATGTACAAAAGATTTGGCCCCGTGAATAAACAGCAACATTATTGGTTTTTTTTTATTTACAAGTATAATCAAGCGAATAGCAAAAAGTAGAATAATGCCGGTTCCCGCAACTGCCTTAATTAACGCCTATTACCGACATGTGGCTTCACTATTTCCATTTTTATGGTGATTGCCTCCACCGATTTTCCTCCGGTCAAGGAAACAACAAAGTGGTCGCCCTCTTTAAGATGAATCCTCCAGGGAGCAATCTCCATATAAGCCTCGATTTTCTGTTCAGCAGTAACGACAGCGAAGCTGTTGAAGAAAGAAAACAATATTTACTTTAATTCATTACTTTTTGGAACGTTGAACAACTGTACCGCTATGCGTTATGAGGCATCCAGTGACCTAGGATTTTTTTAGGGTATTGCGATTAACTAGTTTCCAAGACACAACATAACCAAGTTTCTCCTAAAAGGTTTTATGAGCCATGGGTCAGCTTTTTATGATCTCTTTTAGTTCGGGTTTTTTTCTTTTTTTTCGGTTTTTCGTAGTTCAAACCTTTGTTTGTAAGCAATTGGATATCCCGGTTCACCGAAACATTAGAAACCTTGGTTGTTAGAGATTTTATCACACGGTTTTCAAGACATTCCATGACTCGGTTCTTAGGCGCTTTAACCTAATTTTCAAGTTTCACTCTATCTTGTACTGAGTAAAATAATTATTTTTCAGCCATCTGACAAGTTAGGAATACATTTCATTGTAGTGCCTATTCGAGGATGGTTACACGGTTTACACAGGAGATTATTCCGTTTCACTTAGCACTCTGTAAATTTTGGAAGGAAAAATTTATTACATGTTTTCACTTTCGATCTTCATCCAAATCCACATATTTCCCCAATTGTAAAATTCTAATTCAAAACAGTTACCTTGCTAGCAGTGAAATGGGATCCACCCCTTGGACGAAGTGGACCTGAAGATTCTTCCTGTCCTTGTCCAATAGCAATTTCCATTTTCTATTAAACTTTGAGAAAATTGGTGACCCCAATGAGCCGTGCATGTCCGGAATCCTCCAGGTGATATTGCTTTTTCTTCCCCTCTAATTGGTACGACAAGGAGACGATTCTGCGAAGGAAATAAATTCAATAAGGTTACATCCGGAAAACAAATCAAAGCGTCGTAATTGTGCTTAATAAAACTCCATTGTTGAGTCCGGGTTTGACGGTTTGGGTTAGAATAATAAAAAGCATCTAAACTTACCATGACTACTTCCCACAAAGTTCTTGACCTTTCCTGCTCCATTAGAACGAGATGGCGGGAAGTGGAGCAGCTGTCATGTGCCGCAATTTCTTCCCTGCGAAGATAAGTGTGACAGCCAGATACCTGGCACGCGTTCATTGCTTTTCCACATGTAGCCATGTGGGCTGGAATCAAATATCTGCGTTTGAAAGGAGAGAATTTCAGTTAGAGTCAGCCAACCCCATACTAATTAATTTCGACCGTACAGAATCTCGTTAAAAACTAAAGAAAGAAACACTTAATTAAAAAAAGCTATTGTAACTAGACCGGCAAACGGACATCTGGCAGACATTTTATAACTGAGGGTTGCTTTCAACCAAAATTCAATGAGAAACGCACGTAGAGAAGATGTGGCAGATCGATCTTCCTGTCAAGCGTATCACGTTTAGTTAGTTACAAATTTTAGAAAGAAAATAATTACCGCTGTACTCGTCGCTTTGTCGAGTTTGAAACACAGGAGCAAGTAAGTAAGCCACAGTTGACATTCACGATAGAGGCGAAGTTATAAATATGCCGATATCATGGTTGTTTTGTGTAATTCGTTGACGTGGCGTTTAATTGACACCCAAAACCACTACCGGAAGAAAAAAGCTAATTGTTACATGATCGAAAAGATTTTAAATGAAAAAAGGTTTTAAAAGTGTTCCTCATTCAGCCCCTCTAAAACCCTAAATTGTTTTGCGTTCAGCCCAACGGATTGAACGCCTGAAACGTGCGCGTCGAGTTTTAAATGAAATTCAGTGAGGCATACGTCGCACTTGGCAAAAGCTCTGAAGTATGTTCTGCAGAACATCCATGACAATGACAAAGCGCGAGCTTTCAGGAGAAACATTTTGCACGAGCGAGGCCCACTACTGATAAATTTATGTAAATGCAATGGAAATGACGAGACCAAGTACCAGAATCACCTGGCCGTGAAGACTTTCAACATGCCAAAAAAACTATAATAAAAAATGAAATTGCCAATGATATTATAGGCGTCATCCGTCAAGACTTAAGTGCGAATTTCTCAAAATCAGTTTGTGCAAATGTCTCAAAACTATTCCGTTTAGTCCAAAGTTATCGTGCTCAGATGAAAATTACAATCTTGTTCCGATTGCAAAACTAGGGTCACACTTGAAAATGGACTCGACAACAGTATTCTACAAGAAGATCAACAGATTCTCGCAAAAGTTTGCAAAGTATGAATCCTGTCCATCTGTCGAAATAATTTGTCCGAACCATCACTGAAGAGCGTTAGAGCCTTGGTATCTCCTGTAGTGCTCAGAATTTTTAAGCTCAAGTTTGATCGCTTGACCAGTTTATCTGTTACCTTGTTCAACTAGTAAAGCTTTACGAATAAACTTTGACCCGTTTTGAACATTTATTACATTGAGCATTACTATCTGACCTTTTCATGGTGGAAGTACACCCCAGAGGGCAGGACACGTCGACATAATCACAATCCGCTTTCAAGTGTAGAGGTCTCTCTTTACGGAGGAGTTGTTGCCCACAGGCACACCATATCTCTTCTTCTGGGCAGACTGACTTGTGCTGTAACGCATCTCCCCGCTTAAACTTGGCTGAGCACAAGCCACAGCGCTGCTCGATTTCTTGGCAGTCGTGGATAACATGCTGCCTGATATCCTCGAGGGGCACATCCCTCTCACAACTCAGGCACTTGGCTGTCATGCCTTGCATCATTTTAGCCGCAAACAAGTTTCTACAGAAACTTATTCTTGGCTGCCTGCAAATATGGCAGTTACGTGCCCCATTTTCCACCATTCGTTCGGCGCAGTGACCGCAAACAGAATGACCACACGGGTGACATATTTTAGCATCGACCATTGGACAAGTACTGCAACATGAATAAAAATAAATTAGGAATAACCATGAGACAACCATGACTTGAAAAGTTCGCGATACATACCAAATCTCACATAAAAATTCCTGTGGGAAACCGGTAAGGTCGATAAAATCAAAATAGTCTTGTGAAGACGACATGCTTGATTTTCTGATTGAACCTTGACTTACGGAGCGCACACTTAACAATCTGTTCTGAGGTTCTGCCTACGCTGAATGACAATGCAACAGGTCTCCTTTCCATGGATGCCTAATCAAAACACCGGAAATGGTTTAATGAATAGGGCATTTTAGTACGAATGAAGGCATTTTTGTTAGAAAAAAAGAAAGCGATCGCGACTTAAAGACCACACGAGTACTAACACCCAATGTGTGAAAGTCGGCCAAACCTTGGTGAATGTCCTCACAACATTTCGCTAGATCCGGACGCCTGTTAGCCTGTTTTTTTCCCTATTATTGCTAACTGTGAGAATTTTGTTAAAGATCACGACAATTTCTTTTTCGTGATATTCCGTGATTACCTTTGCTTGTGCACGTTTAATTTAAGGTCACCACTTTTACTCACGCGCAACTTTGTCGAAGGGGAAGCCATAGGAAAGGAAGGGAATAATTTGTTTCAATATGGAGCAAAAATATAGATGTGAGAAACGATTGCTAACGCTGACTTTTTTTTTTCAACATTTTAAGTGACAGATTTTATGTTCACATTTCGTTCTTCTACAAGATCGCCACTGATCGCTCTCAGCTTATTGGTCCTACTTGCCGCCTGCAAATTCGTGAACAGGGCGTTTCGCGCCTTTTTATTTTGAACGCTGTGATTGGATGGTGATTTCAACCACGAGCGACATCGTTAGTCATGCCAATGATACAAAGAAGAGAGATAGGGAAAGATCTAATACATGCATTAGGTTACAATTATTTCTTCGCGTATCACAAAACAAACAAACAAACAAAAACAAAAAAACGAAAGAGAAAAGAAAAATGCAGGCAGGACTTTAAACAAGTCCGTGTTGAGTTGTTGCGGCGCAGTGACCTCATAGGGAGTGGCCACACTGGTCAGAGACCTTGGCCATCGACCCAACGGACAAGTAATGTAAAATTAGAAAAAAAGAATAGAAATGTAACATGAAAAAATTAAACACATACGTTAAGTTGATTTACGGTCAAGGAACAACCTCCTGAAACAACCATGTATGGGAAAGGTCGCGGTACCTGCCGAATTTCACGTAAAAATTCCTTTGAAATATCGCTGAGGTCGACTCAACGGAAATAATGCTGTTCAGGCGACGTGCTTGAGTATGTTGTTGTTGTTTCATTGTGAATGTAACTTTAAAATAAGCTTTCTTTTCAAACGTTTCGCCTCTATACCCTAAGACAATAAGCTTTTCACGAAAGAGTTTATGAGTCTATTAAACTCGTCCACGTCGAAAGGAGCGCTCGCTTGAGAGGCGTTCTATTGGAGGACTAGGAGCATGCCAGGGAGCATTTAAGGCAACAAAAGATTTCGCGAAATTGAATCTTCGGTCCTCAAAAAATTTTTTTTTTTCAATATGAGTAGCTCAAAATTGTTTCGCAATTTTCAAAAAAGTCACTTTTTGATGGAAGAGAGCCGTCGCACTTTCAAATATGTTTCCTTGAAATTAAAGTCCAAAAAGCTCGCATACTTCACAACAGGCTGTCATAATTTTTTTCCTTGCAAGTTTCTGAGAAGTCTCCCTTTTGTTTAATCTATATGCAAGAAACTCAAAGCGACTTCGCTGACCCACACATTCTACCAGTCATTTGTACTTGGTCCGTCGTGTAATGTTTTTTCGTCAAAGTTTCAAGAAACATTACATTATTGACATATAGAGATTCATTGCTGAAACTCGCTCTCTGAAACGTAGACAGATATGAGGTAATTGGCTGGTACAATAAATCGTCACACCCGAATTTGGAGAAGCGATTTATGTTTAATGATGTTAGAGAGGAAAATTATCGTCTCCGCAAGTTTACAAACTAATTTAGTATCTGACGGGTTACAAAATAGAACTTTGAACGAGAAAAAGACAAAATTAGCGCAATGTTTACCATCATTGGCACACGCAAATGCACGTTTTGTTACAGTGGGTGATATTTAGATATTAAAACTCTAAGACTGCGGAACACGTCTGCTCCTCCTCTCCAATCTCGCCACATCTGCTCATGGAGGAAAGCGGGGATGTCCTCTCTTCTAACTCCCTTTTCTCTCTTTATGTGGTATTTTAGCCGTGCCCAAGCTGACTCTGCCTCCTGAGTGTGGACTCCAGTCAGGGGATCAACGAAGTTGTCTTGGTGGACCACGCTTCTATGCACCGTCACGTTGGGAACGTGGCGATGCAAGTTTCTGTAGGCGGCCCAATCGTCAGTGTGGACCTCGGAGCCAGGTAGGAGTACTCTCTGTAGGATTTGGCACAGAGTTGCCCGATCTCTTCGTTGCACTACTTGAAAATATCCCCTGCAGGGTATGTGCTCGGTGGATATAACGCCAAATACCCAACAAGGTCCGTTACCTGCACGACGCCCTCTTTGATACTGGAAAAAGAGTCAGATACAAACATATGTATATTTACATATTTAGTGAATAAATCCCATCAGGCCGCGGGTATGTGGACTGACAATGTCCTTGGCTGAAAGAGTGTTCGAAAAATGAAAAATTTGACCGAAAAGCGAAGCTTCGAGGGCGAATGTGACAATTTTGAGGACAATACCTCAGACAGGAACTTTATCAGGCGACATACCAGCAAGCCGGAAAGGGTTATATTTCTTTTATAAACTATCGTACCAAAACCGTTGGTAAAACTTTCTGGAACAGCATTTGTTTCCAGGCTTTTTTTTTTCATGTCAGATGATTAAGATGAAAAGGTAAAACTTTTGAGCTGTCTTTTTTCCGCCGTTGCTTTTCTCCTTCTCAAAGATCATTTTACGAAAGGTAAAATGTGTAGAATGTGAAGAATCTTTTTATTCATTTCTTTCTAATTCAAAAACGCAGCGTTGTAATTTTGAACGGTTATTCTATACCAGCATACGGACCATTTTTTTTCTGAAGGGCAGGTATGATCATGAGAAATGTTAAAAAAAATTGTTTTCAGGGTCTGAAAAGAGAAAATAAATTGTTTGTAAACGTGATAGGGTTAAAAAAAATGTTTGGAGAGAAGTAAGGTAAGACATTAAAAATTATTTCTACTAAAACTGAAATGAAAAACAAAATAACAAATTGAGGCATTAGAATAAAAATTGACACACTTTGGGCACTAAAAAGTGGTCACTCTGTTTTAAGCAAATAACAAATCTGAAAATAGCTAAATATTTCTTGAAGAAATGAGATTCTACTGTGGCAGTTAAAAAATGGAAAAAAATTGTTTGCACGAAGATGATGTTGGAAAAAAAATGTTTACGGAGCGGAGACGTATATTTTTAAAAAAATAATTGCAGAGACGTATATGTTTAAAAAATATGTTTGCGGAGACGTATATGTTTAAAAAAAAGTGTTTGCGGAAGAACATTTCTCATACACCCCCTCCAGAAAAATAATGGTCCGTCCCTTATAATTACTCATACTTATTAACTGGATTCTATTTTGTATCGAGGCACGTATAACTTGTTATTTTTTCAAAATAACTTGTTTTAGATACTTAATAGATTTTAAATAGTTAAGATTTCTAATTGACTAAATAAGAGTCTAGATAGTTTTTAAACACCATTTTTGCTTGCTTCACAAATTTTGTCTAGTAATAATTTTTATCTTTCTATAATGACGATGAAGAATTATTTTAATATTAATTTTGATTTTGTATTTTATAGAGGGCCACAAGTTTATCGGTTTTATTATAACTGTCACGTGTTTACCCTTTTCAGATAAAGGCGTTACCTTACCTTACCCCACCTTTTAGTTACTTAATTTGTCATAGGTATAGTTTCCTGGACAACCTAGCCCCTAACAAGGTTATCGGGCTTCATCAACATTGTTTAAAGTTTCTACTGGGGGTGTATTTCTGTATTCATCGAAAACAAAACACGCACCTTGGACTTGTGTCTGAACTGGCTTTCGTCGCTCTTAACAACGAAAACGCGTCCTCCAAACGGAGTAACTGGTTGATCTTCGAGGTCTCTGCCGCAATAATGCCTCATGACGGCGTATACATTTCCAACGGTGTTTCTGGTCAAAGACAGCATCCTCGCAACCGTAGAGCGCAGTTCACGATGGCTCCAAAGGTACATAAGGACGACGAGTTTTCCAAGAGGAATTCTGGGAAACTCTTTAAAAAAGCTTCCAGTGCGTAGAGATCTTTTCCGTCTACAAGTTGCACAACGCCTAAAGAAAGGAATAGAAGCAAGAAAGGTGTGTAAGCACGAGAGAGTGTTGTCACAACTACTTAAGCCGTTAATTCTGACGAATGCAACAATCTGCTGTTTCTCATAGTAACGACCTGGAATTTTTCATTGTACACTTGCTTTATGACTTCATATTTCTCCATTTTACGATGCCTCAGAAGTAGAGATAGGCGGACTCAACGCTACTGTGTGGGTAGAGCCGCGTACGATTGAATTTGGAAAATGTTTGAAATTTACAACCTAACGGTCTTTAGATTAATTGTGTAGACTGGTCCACTTCACAAGTTAAAACAAACACAAGAGGTGCGTACCAAATGTAGCCATCAACATGGTCGTAATTGCGTTCATTCAGTTCCATGGGCTGGTTGCACGGTAAGCATCTCAGCGGGTTTGCGATCAGATATTCAAGTTGTAGCCACTGGATCAGTTCGATAGTCGGACCGTTAGCAAGATTACTAACTTGAAGGAGATCCATGTCTTGTTGTTAAATTTTTTTTTCCAGTAACTTGAAATTTGGCTCTTAATAAAATGATTTGGGATTTTTTTTCTCCACCGCAAAAGGAATTACACATACAAGTGAAGCCCTCATCTAGAGTTCACCCATGGGATTACAGCTTTTTGTTGGTGTGGTGGACAATTACGCACATGTTTTCGTTGTGATACGTATTCCCTCAGTTTTTTTGCAAACTCTTGAACTTTCGTAAGGCACAGAAAGCTTTCATAAGAAGAAGAAGGGAAAAAGGTGAGAGCAAAATTAACAGTGCTTTGTAACTGTAAAAGGCGGCATCAACTCTACAGTGTGCGGCACTTATTAAAGTTACAAGAAGTGAGATTTTTTTTCTTTTTCAGTTTATTGTTTCTGTCATAAACATTCTTTGCATCTTTCGCATTAATTTTGACCACAATTCCCTCGCGTCAAAGCCAAAGCGAATGATCCTCGTAAAAGTTTGAAAGGATCTACCTTAATCAAACAATTGTTACATCAACATTATTTAAGCATATTTTTCTGAACTTGAAAACTGGCGAAGTCAAAGAGGTTATCAATAGAAAAAACAAACTAAGAACAGAAAGTTTACAAAACTCGATTGTCGAATACATAACTCGGTTTCCTCACTAGAGGTGCTGCGTCGGTGGGAAAGTATAATAGGGTAATTAAATGTTATCAACTGAGTCCAAAACGATTAACGATTGATCGCTCTGACGAAAGACTAACGCTCAAAACGTCAGCTTTTAAACTCTTTACGGTGGCCAATTCACGTTATCAACTCAGTTGATAATACTAAATTACCTAGGTATCTATTGGCTCTTTTTGATTAACAGACGGGTACTAAAGTGCAAAACATGAACCACCCATGGGAGCAAGCAAGTGTCTGTTGATACCGATATGCGCATATTTTAGTCAATACAAAACGAAACCCGAACTGCAGATAGAAGTTCTGCTGGACAATCTAAAACTTCAATCGCATATACCACCTTCCATCTTATTTGACGCGGGTCTGTTCCGCCCATTATCGCTTCCCTGGCAATTTTCAAGTTAATTGCACGTGGACTAAAAACGACATAAATGCACTTTCATCAAGTTAATAAAGGTCCAGTTATGTATTTGGAAAGCGCACAAAGCTTCGCGCCAATGATTCTTTTTATTTATTTATTTATTTATTTATTTATTTTTTCATCCTAATACAAAGCCATTTAAAACAATGCCTCGGCGCAGAAGGTGAGAAATCTCTCTAGCAAGCTTTCTCAGTAACCACGCCCTTTTGTAACATATGTGTCACTCTCCTTTTCTGGTGGAGGTGTCAAAATCTACTGTGGCACTGACCAGCACATCATTTATCCATATCTTCAATCTTACGAGAGTAGTCACTGGAGTATAAACATGGCGAGTGGTAATGCCAGGCGTGCGCGAACTATGAAACGCACTTTCATCTTGCTACGCTGGGCCGATCAGTTGCGCGTTCCGCGAGCGGCCGACTTTGCATCACTAGAGTCGGGTGGCCGTGTGAAAGAGATAACGTTCAGTAACAATTCGACCACCGCGCATATTGCTGATATGCTCAAACATAATTTCCATCAGCTAAACACGGATGAAGAGATTTCAAGGTAAGACGATTATACTAATTCTATGACAACCGTCATTTATCGTTACTTTTAGTGAGTGCCAGCTATTTTTTTTTTTCAGATTGCAGTTTTACAAAGCGTTAGGCTCCACAAATGTTCTAACACGGGTTGGCACGGCGCCTGATATTTGTGGTGACACGTTTAAAAACGTCTACCGAAATAGAAGTAGGGTATTTATGCGGCCATCAATAGGTAGGAATTAAAGCAGTTCCGTTTCATTTAGTGGTGTTCTTTTTCCTTTTCATGACCGTGGTATGTATATGCCTAAACGATATCGCAGCCTGCAATTATGACTAAATATCCAGAACTCTCTGAGAAAAGGACCAGCCAGTCGCCTAATTCCAACGCAAGTGCATACTTATAGCCCTGATCTTGAAAATATCATTGCTCTTACTTCCATGGACAATGCTCTCAATTAAACATTAGTCGACTCAAAACGCCAAAAAAGAGAACTCTCAGAGATGCCTTTGTATTCAGGACAATGTTTGATTGTTTTTCATGGGATTTCCTTGTTTGAATCGGCAAGACCAACCCGTACAAGCAGGCACGAATTCTACAAACGGAGCTGAAGACGACGGAGTAGCCGACCAAGCTGGTGAGCAAGGTAAATTCCAAACTAAAATGAATGAAATAGTTGCATTTACAGAATAATTAGACAAGATGTAAAAGATCTATAGATGATTCACTTGATTTTAAAGTAAGATGTAGAGATACGCGCAGTGGCATTCTAATATTCCTGGGCGAATGGAATTATCTTCCAAATTGCTCGGTGAGGTATACAATGAAAAACTGCAAAAATAGCAGAGAAGAATAGATGTATGATTGAATTTTATATAACGAGTAAATCTGTGACAGGTTCAATTTTGATTTCCTTGTATAGATCGACAAGACCAAGTTAATCAAAATTCAGCAGACGCAAGGCATGACGACAGAACAGATGACCAGGCTGAAGAGCAAGGTAATTACGTATTCTAGACTAAAATGTGTGAAAGAGTGGGACTCCTACAGTGTTTCGATATGATATTTCGATACCAAAAGGTCAAAAACTTGTTTGCTTTAGA
Source organism: Pocillopora verrucosa (assembly GCF_036669915.1). Classification (NCBI taxonomy): domain Eukaryota; kingdom Metazoa; phylum Cnidaria; class Anthozoa; order Scleractinia; family Pocilloporidae; genus Pocillopora; species Pocillopora verrucosa. Next base: position 7,127,365 of record NC_089316.1, on the reverse strand, counting down.
ATTTAGAGAAGCCCAATGTGGCCATATTAGAATCATAGACACTTCTGTGAGGTATGGCAATGAAGAGCTGAACAAACACACCACGAAGATAATGTGCTTTAGTAAGAGTTTTAAAACAAAAAAACTCTCTTTTTCTGTATCATTGAGACATATAATTCTTGATGACAATTTGAAACGGTGTATGTCATAACCTGATTCCTTTATCTAGTTGAAAAGAAGTAAATATACCAGGTGGGCTTTTTGGAATACCCGAGTCGACTGTTACATGTCGAGAATAGATATTTTAAAGTGAAAAAGACTGGTGACGAACTCGTACGTTAGTTTTCAAGGGGCCACGATCATGGCTTGCGTCTCTCGACTTGTGCTACATATTTATTTGATGTGACATTGGCCTATCCACATTTCCTGTGGAGTTGTCTTGACTTTTCCAACCCGGGAATGGTGTTCTTTTTGCTAATTCTACATTACTTCAAAGATGATAACAAATTACTTCGCCTTTTGTAATATATTTACAGCTATAGATCCAATCGATGCATTTAAGTAGTAGCTTTAATTTTGTTTACATTCAAAACAGATCCAGCGAATGAAGTTGAAGGAGAGATGATAGTTGAAGAGGAATTCGAAGACACGATCTCCCAACTTGGTACGCTTTTACTAATTACGACTCTGCTCAACTAGGTAGCGTCGGGGTGAGATTTAAGACTAAGGAAGACAGAATCTTTTAAGAATAGTCAGCGAAATGATTATCAAATCTAAGATGGACTTCATAAGTGAAATTCTCTCGGTTACTCTGGGTATCTCGTAGAATTACATGCTGATGTTCTCTTGGTGACAAATTAAATTCAATTTCAATTAAATTGAATTTCGCTACAAAGAATATCTGAAAACTTGCACGGATCTATTGTAAATATGACGTATCCTTTGCTAAATCCCATGTTGTAAACCACTAAAATTGTGTGTATAGTAAGGATTTAGCTTTTTCATTCCAAACTTGTTGATGGGTATGATGAAAGCCTAGTTATATGCCTTATTTCCAAAGCGTGTGGATACTCTTTACCACAAATTGAAAAACTCATTTGATTTTGTTATTTTCTCACAGACACTCCCAATCGAACGCCACCTCCTCAGCGTCTAAACAACGATGGTCCAGGTAATGAGAACATTCCATCACATGTTAAGGGTTTTTTTCAGGCAAATTATGTGTGGGATTTGCATAATTATCTGACATTAAAATAATTTTTGTAGAAAATTTGGTTTAAGTTATGGGTAAGGCTTCATGAGAGACAGGAAAAAATTAGTTGAAAACATATTTTCTCATCTTTGAGCATTTCCAAATACCAGAAGTGGAACATGAACTCAGACACAAGTAAACCATGAAATTATGTCAAAGGGAGCATTTTTTGCACTAATGAACAGGGGGCTGAATTAGTAAGGGGGGAATTGAGGACACTTTTTTCCTTACTTCATTTTTCATTGTGGCTGGGAAGTAAAGGAGAAATACATGCATGTGAACAATATGTGAAACGTATTGTTAATTCTCTGGTGAGTCCAGTTCTTTGGAAAACCCTATATACAGCTTCTAATAAGCTCCTCAATCTGAACGATCTGAATGGTAAGGACTGTGAATTTGTATGGGGCAGTAAGATTTCATCAATGTTGGTCTTATTTGAATAATAACTGCTTGCTTACTGATCTGCCTTTTCTTTTAGAACTTATTCACTTTCTTAATTTTGATTTCCTAGTGTATCTTAGCAGTGATGATGAGATGATGGAACCTCAATCCTCATCAACACCTAGAAATGGCATATCCACTGGTATGAATTGCAATGAATGTAACTCATTATCAGAAAGTTTTCAAGTGTTGAAATGGCCCTATAACATCTTTTCTTTATCATTATAGATCCTCACAATACTGCGGAACATTTTACGAGACAATTTTATGGCAAGTAGTGAATGGCATACACATTACTGTGTTGTTTTGAAAAACTAGACAAAACACGAGACCTGATAATTAAAGCAACTAAATGTTCCAGTCTTTTGTTTTGTACACAAAGATCCTCTTCTTAGCACAAAATTTTCTCTAAAAGTTTAACACAAAGAACCAGTGGGAGTTTGTGCTTGATAGTCCTTTGTTGGAACATTAAAAAGTGGAAGAAAATGACTTTTATTACTTTCTTTGGAAGGTCTAGATTTTGTACATGATGAAAATTTAATCTTGTCATTAATGTAATGAAAAACATTCTGTTTCTTATAAAAAATGCATACTTTAATTTTTTTTCAGATAAAGTGGAGAAGGTTTCAATGGGTGTGGTAGAATGTGTGCATTTTGGAGGGCCATCTACTGCTCATGTATTAGAAGGTGAGCCAGTCATAATTAATAATATCCTGAGATGAGTAAGTTAAGGGGGAAGTTGCATGTTATTTTTAGTATTAATTAGCATTTTTTTTACTGCAAATGTGGGTGGGATTTCAGATTTCACCTTTTAAATAGAATCTGAGTTAGTAAGCTTTCAGGAACCTTTTTTTCATTTGGTTCTACACTAAAAAGTCACAAGAAAAAAATTGGAAAGAACAAACTGATGGCATTTAGCATAAGCTCATAAAATGGATTTAAATCTCCAATTAGCAAATGTTCTTTAAAAGCCATGTATATGTATGTTATGTCATGTACACAAGCCTGGGTGGGTTATGTCCTCACCTTTGAACTGCATCAGCTCATTAATCAGGTTTTGCATCTTTTTACATTTGAATACTGTAATCCCAACTTTTCTTTTGTTTGTGAAGCTGGTGAAGTAGAAGAGATGGAGGACACCACAGTACTAGCAGAACTTGGTTAGTACATAAGTTCTTTAGAGAGACCAAATGTTTATTATGAATAATAATGTATGTAGACTGTACCATGTATTTTCCATGTGTGTTGCTGATGTTTTATTATGCTATTGTCGATTAAAAATATACAGATCCTGCTAGTGGACCAGCCTATGATGTGGCACTTTTCCGCAAGTTTTTGAAGGTTCATAAAATCCCTCCAAGACTTCCCATCATCTGCTTGTCTGCTTTGCAGGTATACTGTGTTCAGTGAAGTACACATTTAAGGGGTTTCACCATTAATGCTCAGCAAACTGGGCTTGAATAACTGATTTCAAGTTTGAGCCATTCTGACATATATATATTTGTATACAAATATATATATTTGCATATCTTAAAATAAATTTGTATACATCTCCTCACATTTACTTTAGTTTGACTTAAAATTTACTTCAAGGGAATAAGCTTACTAAAGGTGAACTCTGTAGTGCTGCAGCATGAATGACTGTCAAAACTATGCTCAGTAGTTCCAAGACTTTAGGCTAGGGGAATAAGTCCATTACTCATTACTTCAATCAAAGAAAGTAATAATCATTAAATATAACCTTTTTCCTCATTATACACCACTTTTGATTGGAAACAAGGCTTTACAGAAAGCTAGCAGATCATCGCTTTCTACCAAAAACCTCCTATCAACATGTTAGATCACATTTTTGAGATTGCACTCTTATTTTTCTGTTTTAATCCTATATTGTTAAGTTCCAATTCTCCTCAGTTCAACTTCTTGATGATAACCCAATTCAGTAATATTGACTTGATTCTAAATGTGTTGCACACAGATGCAGCTGCAGGCTCATTTTGATGGGAAGCCGGTGTGCCTGATACGTTTTAAACTAACAGATAAGGCGGCAGGTATGCTTAGGTGAGTATGTTCCTGACCATACTTTGGCTCATGTAGAAGGAAGAAGGGAGGAAAAAAACATTGATTGATTTCATAACTTGATTTAAATTAACACATAGAACATGGCCTAACATACAGAATACAGTTATACAATTATTAATCTAAATACATGGACATTATTTTTCTATTTGTTATAAGGACTAATAAGTTTAAATCTTCTTGTAGGCAACTCATGGATAGTACTGAGACCATCAAAAAGTGTTATGTCCTGGTCTCCTATGTAGGATCTCAGTTTGATGTGGAAGGTAGCTAATTTTAAACTTCTTCTTCTAGGTTATATTTGTCGAGCTAAAGTGAAATTACCAGTCAGTGGGTAGATTTTGGGAGGCAAATTAAGAGGCTGAATATGTAATTGAATATGATTTTCTTTCTTGTGGATACAAGAGGCTGAAATTGATTGCATGGATAATGAAGATGGATTGAGTAACAGAATGATTATTAGCCTTTGGTGAAAACTATCGGTCTAATGGCAAGTGGCATTACTTCTTGCTAATGAAGCCGTGTTGGTTGAGGCCATTTCTATGCAGAAATCTCTTAGTGTTTTCTTTTTCTATTCTAATGTTACCCTAGTTTGTGGGAGGTCTGATCACACGAAAGATATGGAGTTGGAGTGTCGCATTTTTCAGCCCACGATGTCTCCTGTGAGACTAGTTACAGGAGACATCATTACAGGCAAGTGAATTAGTTACCTTGTAGAAAAGAAATGTTATGGCCTGCCAAATTAAATTGCTATTCCCCTTTTGATGGATAGGTAATATCAGTAATGTTCATTAGTATGTTTGAAGCATGGAAATATTGGCAAGCAACTGAGAAAGGTACTAATCAGTGATATATTTTGTAGGAGGTCATGCAGATATGCTCTGTAAAATTGAAAGGGCAGTGACAGAAGGCTGTCTTGCAGCACAAGCTGTGTGTGAGCAAAGGTATGAAGCAATGCTTGATGTCTCGATCTTATCTTAAAATGTATATGAAAAATAGTGTAAAGAGTGCAAAGGTCACAAAGCCTCACTCTGTAACCCTTAATGCCCTATGCCTGATAGACACTGTCTTGTGAAAGAGGCAATAAAATTTATTATGTTAGTGGTACCTGTAAAAATCAATCGTTTAGCTGTCATATAAGTTAAAATAATATCTTTTTATACCTTTAGAAAACTGTTGGAGGATAGAAGAGAGTTCCGAAGAGTACAAGAGGATGAACTCAGACAATCAGTAAGTTATGATGAGATTAATGGAGTATTTGCTGGAGAATTGGGAGAGAATTTGCAGTTACCATACAGTTCAATACTAGCATCCTATCTCCAGGTCAATGCCATGCCAATGTTGGCTTCTAAATACATGGCTTTTAAAAGTATATCAAGTGAAAATAGTAAAGTGGGTTTTGCACGACTGTTGATTAAGGGGATCTAAACAAATTTGATTACCCACTCTCAGAGACATGTGATTGTCTGGTTCCTTTTTAAATCCAAACTCACCTGTTTTAAAAAGTTTACCAAACTGGCTTTTTTGACATATGATTGCCTGGATTTTTTTAGTGACCTCGCGCTTTGTGAGACATTTAAAAACTCGTCCATTCTAGGACTTTTACGAACACTCAACTGTCGCTCAAATGTCTTTGTAAGACATTTTAGACGTCGAGCTTTTAAGACATTTGATACATCTTGCATTTTACGACATTTGGAACACCGTGCTCTTTACGTCATTTGAGACATCGTGATTTTTAAGATACTTGAGACACTTAAGACCGTGTTTTTCAAGACCTTTGTGACATCGTGCTTTTTAAGACTTTTGAGACATCGTGATTTTTAAGATACTTGAGACACTTAAGACCGTGTTTTTCAAGACCTTTGTGACATCGTGCTTTTTAAGACTTTTGAGACATCGTGCTTTTTAAGAATTTTGAGACATCGTGCTTTTTAAGTCATTTGAGACATCGTGCTTTTTTAGTCATTTGAGACATCGTTTATAACAAGAGACATCGTACATTTAACGACTTTTGGGACATCGTGCTTTTTAAGACATTTGAGACATCGTGCTTTTTAAGACCTTTGTGACCTCGTGCTTTTTAAGACATTCGAGACATCGTGCTTTTTAAGACCTTTATAACCTCGTGCTTTTTGAGACATTTGAGACATCGTGCTTTTTACGACATTTGAGACATCGTGCTTTTTAAGACATTTGTGACATAATGCTTCTTAGGACATTTGTCACATCGTGCTTTATAAGACATGTAATACATCGTGCATTTTACGACATTTGTGACATCGTGCTTTTAAAGACACTTGAGACATCATGCTTCTTAAGACCTTTGAGACACCGTGCTTTATAAGACATACGAGACATCGGGATCAATATCAGTATCTGGGCCGAAGGCGCTATGAAACAGAGCCATTTAAATTTACGAAAAAACGGCTTATATAAAACAGTACCAGTAAACAACCCTTATGTAATAATGGTCAAATGAATGGCCTTATGTAATAAATGCTTTTAAAATGTACGACCTAAAAGTTCGTAAAAAGCGCCCGTTAAATGTTCGTAAAATGCGACTGTTAAATGTTTGTAAAAAGCGACTCTTAAATGTTCGTAAAATGCGATTCTTAAATCAGTGTTCGTAAAAATACGTTAAATGTTCGTAAAATGCGACTAAATGTTCGTAAAATGCGACTTTTAAATGTTAGTAAAATGCGACAGTTAAATTTTCGTAAAAATACGTTAAATGTTCGCAAAATGCGACTAAAATGTTCGTAAAATACGCCCGTTAAATGTTCGTAAACTGCAACCGTGAAATGTTCGTAAAATTTTTAAAATTGCGTAAACTACGACTGCTACGTGTTCGTAAAATGCGCCCGTTAAAGTGTTTGAAAAATTTTCATATTGAGTGCTCGTAAAACGAGCCTGTTCAGTGTTAGTTATAAGACATTTGAGAAAGCGTGCTTTATAAGACATGTAAGACATCGTGCTTTATAATACATTGGAGACCTCGTGCTTTATAAGACATATGAGACATCATGCTTTATAAGACATTTGAGACATCGTGCTTTATAAGACATATGAGACCTCGTGCTTTATAATACATTTGAGACCTCGTGCTATATAAGACATATGAGACCTCGTGCTTTATAACACCTTTGAGACATCGTGCTTTATAATACATTTGAGACCTCGTGCTTTATAAGACATATGAGACCTCGTGCTTTATAATACATATGAGACCTCGTGCTTTATAAGACCTTTGACTCATCGTGCTTTATAATACATTTAAGACATCGTGCTTTATAATACATATGAGACATCGTGCTTTATAAGACATATAAGACATCATGCTTTATAAGACATGAGACATCGTGCTTTGTAAGACATTTGAGACATCATGCTTTATAAGACATATAAGACATCGTGCTTTATAAGACATTTGAGACATCTTGCTTTATAAGACATAAGACATCGTGCTTTATAAGACATTTGAGACATCGTGCTTTATAAGACATATAAGACATCGTGCTTTATAAGATCTTTGAGACATCGTGCTTTTTAAGACCTTTGAGACATCGTGGATTTTAAAACTTGTGGGACATCGTGCATTTTACGACTTCTGGGACATCGTGCTTTTTAAGACACTCGAGTCATCGTGCTTTTTTAGCTCATTTAAGACATCGTGCTTTTTGAGACCTTTGACACATCGTGCTTTTTAAGACCTTTGACACATCGTGCTTTTTATGACATTCGAGACATCGTGCTTTTTAAGACACTTGAGATGTGCTTTTTAAGACATTTGAGACATCGTGCTTTATAAGACATTTGTCACATCGTGCTTTATAAGACAGCACATCGTGCATTTTACGACGTTTGAGACATCGTGCTTTTTAAGACATTTAAGACATCGTGCTTTTTAAGACACTTGAGTCATCGTGCTTTTTAGCTCAATTAAGACATCGTGCTTTTTGAGACCTTTGACACATCGTGCTTTTTAAGACCTTTGACACATCGTGCTTTTTAAGACCTTTGACACATCGTGCTTTTTATGACATTTGAGACATCGTGCTTTATAAGACATTTGTCACATCGTGCTTTGTAAGACATATAGCACATCGTGCATTTTACGACGTTTGAGACATCGTGCTTTTTAAGACATTTGAGACAACGTGCCTTTCAAGTCATTTAAGACAGCGTGCTTTGTAAGACAATTGATACATCGCGCATTTTAAGACATTTGAAAGCTCACATTTTTAAAAAAATTATTGAGAGCTCGTGCTTTGTAAGGTGTCGGGATATCCCTGGTGTATATGAGGATGCTGTAATGTTCTGGTTTAAAAATTGATAATAGAATCGACAAGCGCGCCCCATACTTAACACTCTTAACACTCTTTATGACGATAGCAAAATCTTTGGAGTGTTTGGTGGTATGAGATAACAGCTTGCATTCCTTTTCGGCGCTCTCAATAGTTGTTACTAATTTCCCCCGGGATCTAACCACGATAATTACATAATTACTTTTCAATTAAACGCACTCCCTCATTTGGAATTTTTAATTTTTTACACAATAAAGATCACTCATTTTTCGCTTAAGAATAAGTATTATGTAAACCTTTGACTTACGCTTACTGTGGATATCTGTATCGATAGGAGGCCGCAGACAAAGGAAAACAACGTGAGCGTGAGGTAAGTAGATAAGAGCAGGTACCTGGTAGATTTGAAGAGTCTTAATCGTTTGTGTTTTCGCATGAAAACAGCGACAATAAGTGTAATTTGCATCTCCAATTTGATATGATACCGCAAACGAAGGTTATGAAAGCAAAGTTCTGAAAATACCCTGCAGAAAGCTTATAATGATCGCTGATTTAAATAAATTTGAGATTAGATTTCCCGTGACAACTTTTTCTAAGCGTAACGGTAGAAAGATAGCTCTGCATAAAATTTCCCTTACTAAACATTTCAAGGCTAGGCAACTGAAACACTTAGATCTATTGCAAGCCAACCATAGATGAATACATAATTCTTACAAAAATGTTCATAGGCAGAGGAGGAAGAAGGAGACCTTGATGTCACCGAACCAGACAGTGAATGGGTAATTACTTTTGCACTAATATTCACAGCCACTTTGGACACTTTCTATGTCAGGTGCATACCCTGTATTGATCTAAAATACCTTTTCTATATATAATAAAAATTGGCTTTGAATGATGCACGACCAGTTCAGGGCGTGAAATTGCGCCTAATACATGCGGCAATGCGCCTAAATTTTTCACTTTGGCGACCAAATCCTGAAAGTTAGTCGCCAAATTGGCGACTAGAACGTTTCATCATAACCTTACCAAGAGATATAGTGAATTAAAAAGATTTGCAAAGATAAATCGGCGGAAAACTTCCTCGTTAAGTTTGTTTCCGAAACGTAGCACATGCATCTCGATGGATAACTAGACGCCATCTTGGATTTAGATGAGCCTGAACGTTGTATATCATCCATCCTAGTGTCCACTTTGTAGCACGTTAATTTTTGAGGGTCTTTCTAGCACGCTGACAGCGTAAAGAAAGATTTTGTTTGTCTTTGAAAATGGCGACCAACTTTTTTTGAATTGGCTACCACTTTGAAGAATTTAGGAGCCAAGTGGCTATCAGAAAAAAAAGTTAATTTCACGCCCTGCCAGTTGCTAAATAATAGAGAGTAGATATAATCTACCAATTCCTTGCCTATTGAATCTTGATCATCTGGTTCTATCAACAGAGTTGATATGGCAAATTGATCACAGTAAGGGGAATGTAAAGTCATAACTAAACCCTTAATTCAACAGTCTGGACCTTTTAGAGCATAGCTAAAATTACACGACTAAATTGATTTAATAGTACTTTTGAACTTTGCTTGCGTCGGGCAAAAATACAACGAAAGTTTAGTTTTACTTCACACGTGAAGCTGAGGGGAAAAGGACTGTCTTTCCTTGGAGCTTGCTGGAGAGGACGGCTGTTAACTTTGAACAATATTAAATCCTAGGTTCGTCAAAAAAGAATCCAGGCGCTGACCCGCAATGAGGTTAGATGTATTTATATCTTTTAAAAACTGATGGTTAAATTGATGGAATTACGAACATTTAAATACACCTTTGATCAGGAAAACATTGGACCTCCTAGATAGTTTTACTTGAATTAGTTAATTCATTGGCGTCAACGTGACCATCATATCTCTCATTATGCTTATATTCCAACAGCTGCCGGCGGGACCCGCAACAAATTTTGATGAAGTAAGTATAATTGTCTATGACTCTGGAGAGAATTATAGACACTTCATTTTAGAGAGATTTAATTTTTTTTATGTTATTATTGTTTTTCATATTATTTTTAAATGTGTTCAGCATATTCTAAATACATGCTGCCACATTTAGGGAGAGGCATATGGCATTCAAGATGACAGCGATGATAGTGGAACGGTAAGATGTGTTTGTATTGTATAAATCTCGATCTCAATGATAGTGGAACGGTAAGAAGTGTTCGCATGATACAAAAAATCAATGTTAATTCCAAATTTTCAGTTTCGTTGCATTTGGAAGTTTTGGGTTTTTTCTCTTTAGCTCCAATAGTTTTGTTTTGATATTTTTGTTTTTAGATCGATCATGTTCATTTTTTGTTTGTTTGTTTTTTCTGGTTTTTCAGCATGGTGGTTTAACCCCTTTGATTTTCCGATAGTACTAAGTCGTTAGGTTTTAAGTAGTACTTCCATAGCATTCGCTTTAAACAAGTGATTTACAAAAAGAAACACGTGGTGGCCAGCACCATTTCAACGAGGTACAGAAGCGATTAGGGATGAGAACACAATGGGGTACTTGAAACCAAGGCACGAACGGTGCCGACTTCATGGGGTTTGTCCTGAACGATTATTACCGTAAGTTTGGGGATTTGATTCAGAATTGAAATCTCGTACTCTGCTTTTGTTCGCAGGTGACTTTCAGAACAGAATAAGAACAGTCCAAGAAAAGAAAACAGTCCAAGAAAAGTCGTTTTTTTCAAATTTATTCTTTGTTGTAGTTATTAAAAACGTAAAGAAAATGAAATTTGTTATCTCTTTCTCTATGACCTAATAATTAAATTACATCCACTTTAAGTAAACAGGTGTTGGGTGCGTGATAAGACGAGCCGAAAAAAGTGTTTCGTGTCTCAGAAATTCAGTGATGATGGCCAAACCCAGTTGATACCCTACCCCCTAACAATATAGGCAATCTTCAAATTATTCCCCATTGTTCATTATTTCCTGGCACTCTAAGTGTAAGATTCCTAAATCAATTCATTGACCTCAAATTATCATGTTTTAGACCGCCTTAACTCTCTTCCTGAGGTCTTAAATACTAGGGTTACAAGTAACTGAATGCGGTGAATTTTAAAAACACTTAACTGACATATTTTAATTGCCACCCTTGACTTAATTTAATTGCCACCCAAGAAAGTTTGCAATCTTAAATCCAACGACAATCCCTCAGTTGTTTTCTCTCAGCAACTTACATCCAGAACCCTTTACATTCGGCATTTTAAGAGTAATTCAAACTCGTGAATCTGAAGGCCTTTTTGTTGTCGTGCATTCTACCAGATGCTTCTTAAGGCGTACATTTTACTAACAATCTACGGTTGTGCATTTTACAAAAACGAAACTGCCGCACTTTGCAAGCACTTAGTAGTCGCACTCTAAAAAAACCTAGTCGATCTTTACATGTACCGAACCTAACGTTTCTATTAAGTACATGTAAAGATCGACGTTTGAATCAATTAGGATCGGCAGATTTGTATAGACGTTTGAATCAACTGCCGCTCTTAATTATTCGAGTCGACCCAAATTGCAATTAGGTTCGGTACATGTAAAGATCGACGTTTGAACGAGGCCTTAACGGGCGAATTTTACGAACACGTAGCAGTCGCAATTTAAGCACATTTAAAAGTCGCAGTTTACGAACATTTAACGGGCGTATTTTACGAAATTTAGTCGCATTTTACAAATATTTAACGGTCGCATTTTACGAACATTTTAGTCGCATTTTAAGAACATTTAACGTATTTTTACGAACATTTAACTGTTGTATTTTACGAACATTTAACTGTCGCATTTTACGAACATTTAACGGTCGCATTTTACGAACATTTAGTCGCATTTTACGAACTTTTAACCGTCGCATTTTATAAACATTTAAAGGGCGTATATTTACGAACATTTCACAGCTGCATTTTACGAACATTTAAAGGTCGCATTTTACGAACATTTAACGTATTTTTACGAACATTTAGCGTATTTTTACGGACATTTAAGAGTCGCATTTTATGAACATTTAACGTATTTTTACGAACATTTAAGAGTCGCATTTTACGAACATTTAACAGTCACATTTTACGAACATTTAACAGTCGCATTTTAGGAATATTTTACGTATTTTTACGAACATTTAAGAGTCGCATTTTAGGAATATTTTACGTATTTTTACGAACATTTAAGAGTCGCATTTTACAAATATTTAACGGTCGCATTTTACGAACATTTTAGTCGCATTTTACGAGCATTTAACGTATTTTTACGAACATTTAACTGTCGCATTTTACTAACATTTAACAGTCGCATTTTACGAACATTTAGTCGCATTTTACGAACATTTAACAGTGACGAGCTTGGAACCGCCAGCACTGACTTTTCATAATTTTACACTTTTTATAATTTAGCAACTTTCTATTTTTACGGTAACGATGGAACTACAATTTCGAGAAGGGGTGTAATTATGAACCTAAAGAAATATCACTGAGAAAAGGTTCATAAAGGAATCCCGCTGTAGGAAACTAAAAATTAAGGATAATGATCTTGTTTATTTCAAATAGCTGAAACTGTTTTCTCGCCAAATGTTTTTTATACCCACATTTAGAAGCTCGGTAAATTTCATTTTCGCTTGATTTCAAGTACACAGAAATAGAGGAGTCAAGAGCGGATATCCAATTTATATCATGGAATGAAAGCCAAACTCAAGTTATCCATGCATTAAGTATGATCATTTCTTACCTTCAATGATCCAACGTTCTTTGGTGCCCAACTTTAGTGTTATTGAGCCAAATGCGTATTCTTTTATTGCTGTCTGTAGCTATGGTTACGATAGAAACTGTTGGTTTCGAGCCAAGAGGATCATTAATACTAGAAATGAACTTCCCTTTTCCTGTTTAGGCTCTTTGCACAAAAAGCTAAATTGGTAAAATAATACCATTTGGCGAGCTACGATTCTTTTGGTGTTAACCTACTGATTATACTCAGGGGTTTTGCTACACAAATTGCCATAACATTCAATTGCTTCATAATTACATTCAATGGAGTGCGTTTAAGACAGTAACATCATAAACATATTCTTGAGAATATTGGGTGAACATACTCCGATAATGCAATCAAAATTCAAGTTCCCTCGAGAACTACGCTTTCCAATTTACAAGATCGATCCATAGATTCAGCGTTTTTTAAAATTTATTTTATTTTGTGTTATTTTTTGTTTCATTCTCAGGGGGAAACACCTCATAAAATTGACCGAAGCGTAAATAATTGACAAAAAGCAATACTCGCAAAACATGGTAAAAAAAATAGATCCGGCTTATGTACCGATATTCCCGCTCACGCAAACATACGGATAATGGCAATCGGTGTGTAGGACCAGACAGGTTGGCGTAACCTTATCCGCTGAAAAGAAAACATTAGCCTTGCACTCGCGCAGTTCACTTTCATTTTCCAAAAGCATGAATTCTTAATTTGGACTAGATCTTGAGATAAATCAGAAATTATAAAATAAGCCACGTTCTATGATTGATTGTGAGTCTCTTGTTCTTAATAGACGAAATTAGTTAAGGAAACTCCCTTTTGAATTTCGATTATGGTGTTTATAGTTGTTGAGCTGTGCCACCCACTTAACTACATCGAGCAAAATATTTTCTCGTTTGACCCTCCTACTTACTCTAAACAATTCAGGAACGCAACAAGTTAAAGATGGTTTTCTTGTTTGAAGTCCTCAGTAGTTAGTCATTTTATCTTCCCTCACATACATTAACGTCAAAATTAATTAATGATGAGTTCTAATAACCTCTTTAGTTTGAATAAACAATAAATCTCCTGTGAACGGTAGATGTTAAACTACAGAAATCCCATCGTTTTTTTTTTTTGAGAAACTTACGACCTATGTCTCGATACATTAGGATTGCATAAGGCAAACGAGACCTGCAAGTCAACATTTAGTTCCCGACTCATTCTCCTATTGGGAAATTAACTTCCATATTTTTCAAGGTTCTTCTATTTCAAATCATCACTTCTGTCATAATATGAACGGGATTCAAACGAGCTGCATATCAGTTTAAGTTGGGGACAGGACGGAACAATTTGTGAAAGGAAATCTTTATAAGCACAGAAAAAAAACCATAATTTTTGGGAAGTTGTATGTTTCAAATGAAGTAGATTTTCGCCATCAACTCTATTTTCCTTTACCGCAAATTGAGCCCAAACAGCGGGCTTTGTCACTGTTTTAAATCCTCTGTCATCGCTTTATGAAATTTCCCGTCGTTTCGAGTTTCACAATTTGTGACGAGCTTGGAACTGCCAGCACTGACTTTTTATAATTTGGCACTTTTCTCTATTTATGTTAATGATGGAACTACCATTTCGAGAAGTAGTGTCATTATGAACATAAAACAAATATCGCTGAGAACGGTTCAAGAAGTAAACACGTTGTAGAAAACTAAAAATTAAGGATAATGATCTTGTTTATTTCAAATAGCTGAAGCTGTTTTTTCGCCAAAAGTTTGTTATACCCACATTTGGAAGCTCGGTTAATTTCATTTTCGTTTTATTTCAAGTACACAGTAATAAGGGAGTGAGGGGTAGATATCCAATTCATATCATGGAATGAAAGTCAAACTCAAGTTATCCATGCATTAAATATGATCATTTCTTACCTTCAAAGATCCAGCGTTCTTTGGTGCCCAACTTTAGTGTTATTGAGCCAAACGTGTTTTCTTTTATTCCTGCCAAGATGATCATTAATATTAGAAATGTTCTGTTCCTGTTTGGGCTCTTTGCACCAAAAGCTAAACTGGTAAAATAATACCAGGTGAAAAATTTAATGCAACGAATTGACTGGAGCCATGCGTCTTGGACTATAAACTGCTATCATTAATTTCTTGAAAGTGTCCCCTGTGGTCAGGTGCCAAAGGCGTTATAATTATATAATGACTGACCCCGCAAAATCCTGTTGTGCTCCCTCTGCATTATTTTAGCGATTTCAGTCCAAGAAGGTAATTAGGTCTCCAGTACGGTCCAAGTTTCTAAGGAAAAAGAGGTCCAGATACTAGGGTATCCTTCAAAAGAGATCATCCCTGGTCAACGTTTTCGAGATATTAGGCAACTGAATGGTCGAATGCACGAAATGACATATATGACAAAATCGAGCACCAGTTTCAATAAACAGATGCTTGACTATTGAGTGTTTATTAAAGGAATGTATAACTAAAGAGGTTCCCTGTGGCGTTTTTCTTCAACGGTTATCGTAAGCAGAGGAAATTCATGCGAATTGAAGCCCAAAAAAAAACGTTCTTGCTCGCGCCAATGAGCAGATTTATATCAGTTTTCGAAAGTTTTCTAAACGTACAAATCTAGGATGACTTTTTTAATTTTTTACTTTTGGTAGCCAACGTAGGTTGGTAGAGTTGCTTAGCTATGGTGAATATAATCAACGATTTATTTCCCTCATTTGTTTTCTTGAAACAGCTCAGTTATCTGTTCTGTTTTAATTCATAGTTTTTTTTCTCATTTCGAAGAAAACTACACCTACATAATTTTTTCTGCTGCTGAAAACTGTTCATCATAGCAACAGCGTTTTAAAAACACTAAATAATATAAACTTAAATAAATAACAGTCTTGGGTATCCTTGCTGTGAGATTAATTTTGGAAGAACCTAAAATTTGAAACTTGCACGAAACTTCTGAGCAAAGGTTTTGTCAAGGATAATCTCACTCGAGCTATTTTTTAAATGACATGTATTAAAGCCTCCACTTTGAAAAATAATACTTAAAAGGATTTAGCGTCAAAGGTTTTTTTCAATTCCACAAAATGGCTAAAAGCTTACGAGACAGACTACCCTATTTTTATAAACACATTTTTAAAACAAGAAAACGTGGTCTATTCCAAATGCTAGCATTGTTCTTATATAAAAATTACTTCGCTTAAGTTGGCTAAGAGCGACCCATTTTTCTTCCATGAAAATCATAGAATTCCCGACTGCAAAAAAACAAAATGTTTTTGATAGAATCGATAACCCGTCAAAACATAGATTTAGCGTTTATTCATTTTTCTTTTATCTTTACATTCTCAAGGGTAAATTCCTTACAAGTTTGACTGAAGCGTCAATAACTGACGAAAAGCAATTCTCACAAAATGTGGTAATAAAAATAGATCATATGTAGCGATAGTCCCGCTAACGAAATCCTACGATTAATGATAAAGGCACTGAGCAGGGCCAGACAGGTTGGCGTAACCTTATCATTTCGTTTGCAGTTTCATAATTATGACGAGTGTAGAACCGACAGCACCGACATTTTCACAATCTAGCATTTTTTTCTATATTTGCAGTTATGATGGAAATATAATTTCTACAAGGGGTCTCATTATAAACACAAAGAAACATCACTGAGAAAGGTTCTAGAAGTAAACCCTTTGTGGGAATCTTGTTTATATGAAGTAGCTGAGGCTGCATTCTCGCCAAATGTTTTACATACCCATATTTGGAAAACTAGTAATTTTTGTTTTGTTTTGTTTTGTTTTGGTGCTTTTTTTTCAACTAAACAGAGATAGAGGAGTTAAGGGTGGATATCAAATCTTGTCATGGAATGAAAGTCAAACTCAAGTTATTCATGCATTAAGAACATTATCATTCAATCGATTACAGTATATTTATGGTTAAATAATGCTAATGACATTGGAAAGACAGAATTTTTTTTTCTGTCATCCATAATTTTCTAAAGCGTGTTTAGTTTTCCTTGTATGAGTTTTTATCTTATTTTCTACCATCAGTTTATATAGTAATAAAAGTTGGAAGACTTGAACGGTTACCCATGCACTAGACGTGTTAATCAACATTGTTTTCGTGCATAAAGGGTCCTAAGTCTAATCAGACAGGTGCTATCAAACAATATTGCGTGATGTGTTCTAGTTAAACAAGAGTTTTCATTGAGACATACACCCTGGGGTTGTTTAGTGGTTTAAATGGATCCCTCTGCGTCTCTAAGATAATTAACAACTCCTGCAGTCTCAACCACTCAACACAGAAAGTTTGTTCGATCGGGAGTTAAGAACTTTATTCCTCTATTCTAAAAAATACAATTTTAATTACTTAAACTATCAAAAAAAAACTATCTAAAAAGTAAGCCAGCAGGCCGATCGAAATTTCTTCGATTGAGCGACCGGAAACTTTAAATAAATTGACAAAATAATGATGAATTTCACTCTTGAGAAATTTAAAAATATAGATAAAAAAACAATTTCAAACTTTGCCATGAGCATGTTTCGCAATAATAATAGAATATGTTTGGTTATTTTTCACTTGTTCAAAATATTCCATATTCTTTCTTCCTATCTGCAAAATTTTAGCACGTGTTGTTTTGGCTGTGGCAGATAATAGTGGCGTATTAATTTGGATGTCGATTGCAAATAATCAAAATGTATTCTTAGGACCATTAGCATGTTTGGTTCTAGCAAATTGCAAGATTCCAGGCTTTATTTTCGTGTTATCTATCAGGTTAAATAGAAATTTGCACCAACTCTAAATTCTTTGAAAAATTTAGCAACACAGATCTTAGAGCGAGTGCCAAAGTGTACCGCCCGAACCTTGCCGCTGTGGACTATAGCCTTCTCCGAACGCGAGAAAGCGTTCCCATATTTTCACATTTACTGAGGCACATTCTGCAAGCCCAGGCTACCTAGAGGGTCTCAATGGGGTTAACTGTTAGCCATAACACGGCCAAAACATTTAGCCATAAGTAGTAAAAATTGACAATATTTAACCGTTAGTCGTAAAAAAAAAGTAAACTGTAAAAAATATGTCTAGTGGAAACAATGGAAAGGTGTTAAGATCCAACGTTCCATGGTGCCCAACTTTAGTGCTATTAAGCAAAACGTGTTTTCTTTTATCACTGCCCGGTAGCTATGGTTACGATAGAAACTGTTGGTTTCAAGCCAAGATGATTATTAATATTAGAAATGAACTTCTTTCTTCCTGTTTGGGCTCTTTGCACCAAAAGCTAAACTGGTAAAATAATATAAGGTGAAAAATTTAACCTAATGCAACGGATTGACTGGAGTCATGCGTCTTGGACTATAAATTATAATTATATAATGACTGACCCCCATAAAATACTATTGTGCTCCCTCTGCATTACATTAGCGAGTTCAGTCGAAGAAGGTAATTAAGTCTCCTGTACGGTCCAAGTTTCTAAGGAAAATGAGGGAGAGTTACTAGGGTATCCTTCAAAGAAGACCATCTCTTGTCAAAGTTTAAGAGATATTAAGCAACTGATTGATCGGTTGCACGCAATTACATATATATGACAAAGTTAAGCACCACTTTCAATAAACAGCTGCTTGACTATTGAGGGTTTATTAAAGAAATGTATTACTGAAGAGGTTCCCTGTGGCTTTTTTCTTCGAACGGTTATCGTGAACATAGGAAATTCATGCGAGTTGAAACTGAGATTAAAAAAAACGTTCGTGTCTTGCGTCAGTTTTCGAAAGTTTCGAAACGTACAAACCCGGAGTAACATTTTAAAATTTTTACTTTTTCTAACAAATGTGGATTGTTGGAATTGCTTAGCTATGGTGAATGTAATCATCTCTTTATTTCCGTTATTTGTTTTCTTAAAACAAGAAATAGCTCAGATTAGACTCAGACATTTTGCCACACAAATTTCCATAACATTAACTTCAATTGCTCCATAACTATAGTCAGTGGAGTGCGTTTAAGGAAATAACACTATAAACATATTCTTGAGAACATTAGGTAAACATACTCCGTTGCTGCAGTCACATAAAAAGTCAAGTTCTTTCGAGTTTGTGAGAAACAACACCTTCAAATTTTCAAGATCGATCCATGGATTCAACGTTTTTGTTTTGTTTTGTTTTTTTTCTGTTTCTTTATTTTTTATTATCAGGGGAAAACACCTCATAAAATTGATCGAAGCGTCAAAAATTGACAAAAAGCAATAATCACAAAACATGGCAATAGAAATATAAAAATCTTATGTACCGACATTCCTGCTCAAGAAACATGAAGTCTTAATTTAGATTACATCTTGAAATAGTTCAGAAATGATAAAATAAGCCACGTTCTTTAATTGTGATACCCCCCACTTAACTATATCGAACAAAATATTTTCGTATTTCAACCTTCTACTTACTCCAAGCAATACAGGAACGCAACAAGTTAAAGATGGTTTTCCAATTTAAAGTCCTCAGTGATTAGTCATTTTATCTTCGCTCACATTCATTAACGTCAAGATTAATTAATGATGAGTTCTAATAGGCTCTTTAGTTTGAAGAAACAGAAAACCTCCCCTAAAACTACTGACATTCCCTAGATTTGCCCAGAAACTTGCAACCAATGTCTCGATAAATCAAGATTGCATAAAGAGTGCCAAGGCAGAACCTCTCAAATATGTTATAATGATTGAGCACGATACAGTTGTTATACCTAATCCAGAGCCTTGTTGAGACGATGCTCTGAGTGTTGTTTTAAGCACCACCTCCACCTCAAGGATAATAGCGAACTGATATTTGGAAAAGGTGTGCTGTAATTTATGATTTGACTCAGCCAAACCATTCAGTATCGGATCTGGCCTCCAAGGCCTTCATTGGATTACCTTCTAAATTATAAAACATTTTCAGGTTTTCCTTCGTTAGATAAAGCTGCTAAAGACTTTACGGGACCTGTGAGCCAACAATTAGTTCCCTACTCGCTTTTGTGATTAGAAGCCATGCAAATCAACTTCCATATTTTTCAAGGTTCTTATATTTCAAAATCATCAATTTTGGGGGGATAAGACAAAACCATTTTTAATAGGAAATCTTCATAAGTACGGAGAGAAAAAACATCCATAGTCTTTGACAAGTTGGATATTTCAAATGAAGAAGATTTTTGTCTTCGACTCTATATTTTTTTAACGTAATTTGAACCCAAACAGCGGGCTTCGTCACTGCATTAAATCCTCTCTCATTGCTCTTTAGAATTTCCTGTCGTTTCCAGTTTCGCAATTTGTGACGAGCTTGGAACGGCCAGCACTGACTTTTTCATAATTTGGCAAATTTCTCTATTTACGGTAATGATGGAACTACGGTTTCGAAAAGGGATGTAATTATAAACTTAACATTACCAGCAATGCGAGTCATATTGCGTCTCAAATACCGTACGTCAATCAAAGATTACTTTCAAAATGGCTTCCCGAAGATACAAAGAAATGTATGGGATCTGAAATAAAATCTTATTTTTTGGCAGTTTAAATAAATTAAATTCTACGTGCCGACCTCTCGTTGATAAATAATATGCAACTGCACTACGAAGCGAAAGTTTTTTCACCGTTTCGTTTATTCGTCGAGCCGCGGAATAGAGGTAAAATAACAAAGATCTTCGGTTGTACTTCCTTTATAGTTTCATCCAAATACCTTCACTTACCTTCACTTCCATGCTTTGAGCTGTCCGTGTGTTTCATGCTTTCATCGGTGCCGACCCCTCAAAATTTTCTTCAGTTTACGACCTTTCAAATACGTTAAATAAAGCCTTCCATGATAAAATAGGAGGCCGCAAATCAATCTTGAAAATAGGGCTTTTTCACTATTAGACGTAACCTTTACCTGAGCTCGCGAATGTCCTGTAGGACGCGAAGAACGACCACTTTCCATCGTTTTCTTCGTGAAAAAAGTCGCCATATTTACTTCAGCTTAGCAGCCTAGCATTTCCACGCTTTTTACCGCTGTTTTAACAATCTGCAGACTCCTACAAGCGCCAAATCGCGCCAATTATAAAAAACAAAATTTCATCCGAAGTAAAATATAGCTGCAGGAACATAAAAGGGTCAATACACATACCTCGTTCTTCAATCTTCGCCGGCTGATAAGTCTCTCCACAAAATAAACTTTAGATCCGCTTTTAAATTTTCTCCTTCCTTTCAAATGAACTTCTAAATCCACTGTAGAAAGAACATTTAGTGCTTTATAATCAACTCGATTCCTCCGCGGAAATCTACTTCGCTCCATGTTTACATGAAATCTGACGCCATAGCGCATGAACAGTAGAACCTGAAGAAACTACTGACCTCGCGGACCGCGGGAGTAAAATGTCTCGGATTGCTGGTAATGAGAAATATCACTAAGAAAAGGTTCAAAAAGGAATCCCGTTTAGTTCTAATAAGCTCTTTAGTTTGAATAATCAATAAATCTCACGTAAACGGTGGATGTTAAACTACAGAAATCCCATCATTTTTTTGGAGAAACCTACAACTCGTGTCTCGATACATTAGGATTGCATAAAAAGTGTCGAGGCAGAACCCATCAGATATCTTATATTGATTGAGCATGATCCAGTGTAGACAGCCGCTATACTTAATCCAGGGCCTTAATCAGACGAAACTCTGAATGTTGTTGTTAATCGCAACCTTGATCTTAAGGATAATAGCAAATTGATATTAAGAAAGGATGTGCCGTAATTTATGATTGGATTCAACCGAACCATCCAGTATTGTATTTGGCTTCTTAGGTGTTCATTGGAATGTCTTTTAAATTATAATTGATAAGAGATAAAATTGCTGCAGACCTAAGGTAAACGAGACCTGCAAGTCAACACTTAGTTCCCGACTCATCCCTATTGGGAGCCTTGCAAATTAACTTCCATATTTTTCAAGGTTCTTCTACTTCAAATCATCACTTCTGTCATAATATGAACGGGATTCAAACGAGCTGCATATCAGTTTAAGTTGGGGACAGGACAAAACAATTTGTGAAAGGAAATCTTTATAAGTACAGAAAAAAAAACCCATAATTTTTGGGAAGTTGTAAAAATCAAAAGAAGAAGATTTTTGTCATCAACTCTATTTTTCTTTACCGCAAATTGAACCCAAACAGCGAGCTTTGTCACTGTTTTAGATCCTCTGTCATCGCTCTATGGAGTTTCCCGTCGTTTCGAGTTTCACAATATGTGACGAGCCTGGAATCGCCAGCACTAACTTTTTATAATTTAGCACTTTTCTCTATTTACGTTAAAGATGGAACTACAATTTCGAGAAGTAGTGTCATTATAAAAATAAAACAAATATCGCTGAGAAAAGGTTCAAGAAGTAAACACGTTGTAGAAAACTAAAAATTAGGGGCAATGATCTTGTTTATTTCGAATACCTGAAGCTGTTTTTTCCCCAAAAGTTTGTTATACCCACATTTGGAAGCTCGGTAAATTTCATTTTCTTTTTATTTCAATCACACAGAAATAGAGGAGTTAAGGATGGATATCAAATCTTGTCATGGGATAAAAGTCAAACTCAAGTTATTCCTTCATTAAGTACAATCATTTCTTACCTTCAAAGATCCAACGTTCTTTGGTTCCCACCTCTAGTGTTATTGAGCCAAACGCGTTTTCTTTTATTACTTTCTGGTAGCTATGGTTACGATAGAAGCTGTTGGTTTCAAGCCAAGATAATTATTAATATTACAAATGAACTTCCCTCTTCCTGTTTGGGCTCTTCGCACCGAAAAAAAAAAAGCACACACACAAAAAAAAAAAAAAACTAAATTGGTAAAATAATAGCCGGCAAAGCATTTAACCTAATGGAACGGATTGACTGGAGAATGCGTTTTGGACTATAAAATGTTAGTATTAATTCCTTAAAACTGTCGCCTCTTGCGTCGGGTGCAAAATGCATTATACTTATAGATCCTTTTTTAATTCATGTCAAGCAAACGTAATGCAAATGAATTTGAGAGAACTCAAGGGAAGTCCGGCAAAAATGGTTTCGACTTTCATCAAACTGTAGCTTAATTTTAGTTTGAAAACTTACTCTAAACACGGTGAGCTCGGACCGAATACTGACGATTCGTGTTGGAAATGATTTTCTGTCAAAGTTTATATCCATTTTGCGCGAAAGCCGCAATGACCATAATTCACGGACTTCAAGCACACACAACACAAACGATTTGCTCGAACCTCAAGATCTTTCAGCCACAATACAAATTCAAGTTGACATTGAGGACAAACAGATTAAACAAAATGCGATGCAAATTTACGTTGATACGCCAAATACAGCGAATGTATAGCTAAATATATCTGAGCTTGAAAGTTTTTAATCAGTCATCGACAGGGAAGTTGAAATAGATTAATGGCGCTGCAAATATGACTATTTTTCTTTTTTGTGATACGCAGGTTCTTGTAATTTGCTTGCGTTCTTTCAACATTACTCATATTTATTTGCATTGTCTACTATCTTGTCTTATGAAAATTGAAATCAATACGTAATAATGGCTCGAAATTATTGCAAAATTTCCGGCTATTATTGGTTCGGGAAGTCAAACGCTGCTTGCCATAGCAATGCTACTAACGCTGAAGGAAAACGACCTTTTAGCCATGACGGAAACATTACAGTACTGATGGTCTTAAAATAATGAGAGAACTTTCATTCTCAGGGGAAACTCCTTACAAGTTTAATTGAAGCGTCAATAATTGACGCAAAGAAGATTCTCACAAAAATATGTTAATAAAAATAGATCTTATGTACCGAAAGTCCCGCTCACGAAATCCTGCGGATAATGGTAATCGGTGTGTAGGAGCAGACAGGCTGGCATAACCTTATCCGCCGAAAAGAAAAACACTCGCACAGTTAGCTTTCATTTTCCAAAAACACGAATTCTTACTTAAGACTGTATCTTGAAATATGTCTGAAATTATAAAGTAAGCCACGTTCTTGGATAGATTGTGAGTCTCTTGTTCTAATTCGACGAAATGAATAAGAGAAACTCCTTTTTTAATTTAGAATATCGTGTTTGAAGTTGTTAAGCTGTAACTCCCACTTCACTACAGCGAGCGAAATATTTTCTCGTTTAGCCCTCCTACTTACTCGAAATAATACCGGAACGCAATAATTTGAAGTCCTAAGTTATTAGCCATTTCATCTTCCCCGACATTCATGAACGTCAAAATTGATTAATAACGAGTTCTAATAAGCTCTTTAGTTTGAACAAACAATAAATCTTCCGTAGATGGTGGATATTAAATAACAAAAAATTCCATAAGTTTTCTGAGCAACTTACGTCCTATGTCTCGATACATCAGGATTGAATAAAGATTGTCGAAGGAGAACCCCTGAGTGTTGTTTTAAGCGCCATTTTCATCTCAAAGATAATAGCAAATTGATGTTTAGAAAATGTGTACCGTAATTTATGATTGGATTCATCCAAACCATTCAGTATCGGATCTGGCTTCCAAGGCCTTCATTAGAAGAACTTTTAAATTATAAGACATTTTCAGGTTTTCCTACGTTAGATAAAATTGTTGAAGAGACATGTGAGCCAACATTTGGTTCCCGACTTATTTTTCTGATGGGAAACCATTTAAATCAACTTCCATATTTTTTCGAGGTTCTTCTTGTTCAAAATAATCACTTTTGTCATAATATTAACGGAATTCAAATGAGCTGCATATTGGTCTAAGTTGAGGGATAGGACAAAACAATCTGTGAAAGGAAATCTTTCCAAGTACAGAAAAAAACAACTGTAATTTTTGGCAAGTTAGATATTTCAAATGAAGAAGATTTTTGTCATCAATTCTATTTTTCTTTACCGTAAATTGAACCCAAACAGCGGGCTTCGTCACTGCAGTAATACCTCTCTCATCACTCTATAGAATTTCCTGTCGTTTCGGGTTTCACAATTTGTGACGAGCTTGGAACCGCCAGCATTGACTTTTTATAATTTGGCACTTTTCTCTATTTACGGTAATGATGGAACTGCAATTTCTACATGGGGCGTCACTATAAACATAAAAAAATATCGCTAAGAAAAGGTTTAAGAAGTAAACACTTGTAGGAAACTAAAATTAAGGACAATGATCTTGTTTATTTGAAATAGCTGAAGCTGTTTTTTCGTTTTATTTCAGCCGCACAAAAATAAAGAGGTTAAGAGTGGATATTCAATTTACATCATGGAATGAAAGTCAAACTCAAGTTATCCATGCATTTAATATATCACTTCATACCCTCAATGACTCAACGTTCTTTGGCGCCCAACTTTAATGTTATTGAGCCAAACGTGCTTTCTTTTATTACTTTCTGGTAGGTATGGTTACGATAGAAACTGTTGGTTTCAAGCCAAGATTAATATTAATATTAGAAATGAAGTGCTTTCTTCCTGTTTGGGCTCTTGGCACCAGAAGCTAGACTCGTAAAATAATACTAGGGTGAGTTAAGGTGACCTTAACTTTATGATTTAACCTAATTCGCTTGCATTTTCCAAAAACATGAATTCTTAATTTAGACTTTATCTTGAAATAAATTTGAAATTATAAAATAAGTCGCGTTCTTTGATGGATTGTGAGTCTCTTGTTCTAATTCGACGAGATTAATAAGAGAAACTCTTTTTTGAATTTCGAATATCGTGTTTGTAGTTGATAAGCTGTACCACCCGCTTCACTACATCGAACAAAATATATTCCCGTTTTGCCCTGCTAATTATTCGAAATAATACAGGAACGCACAAAACTAAAATAATTTTAAGTCCAAATTGACAAGTCATTTTATCTTCCCTCACATTCATTAACGTCAAAATCAATAAATGACGAGTTCTAATAAGCTCTTTAGATTGAACAAACAGAAAATCTTTCGTAAACGCCTGATCTTTAAATACAGAAATTCAATAAATTTGCTGAGAAAATTACGACCTATGCGTCGATGCATCAGGATTGTATGAAGACTGTCAATGGCTCATTATAATAACACACCCTTTCAAAATACCATTAATGTCAAAAAAACAAGTTTACAAGACTAAAGTTCCTTCCCTTAAGAAATCATGTTTGTTGAGTTCAGGATTTCAGTTTTGTCACAATGACCAGCTATAAGCTCAGAGCATCAACTATAGTGAATAAGCAAATAAAAATAAAGAGTGATGTGAAATAACACGAACTGAAATGAATTATTTTTAAACAGAAATAACACCACCTGCATTCGATAATGGGTTAAGTAATAGATACCGACCCTTTTGTATTGAATATGGGATGTTAGCTAAATTAATAGCAGTCAGTCCAGACTCATTGAAATGATTGAAGCAAATAATATATGTGGGCACACGTTTGGGATATACGGAAAGACTTTGGATTTGGCGAGCTGCGATTCTATCGGTGTTAACCTTCAGATTAGACTCACACATTTTGCCACACAAATTTCCATAGCATTAACTTCAATTGCTCCATAACTATAGTCAGCGGAGTGCGTTTAAGGAAATAATATTACAAACATATTCTTGAGAACATTAGGTAAACATACTCCGTTACTGCAGTCACATAAAAAGTCAAGTTCCGTCGAGTTTCTGAGAAACAACACCTTCAAATTTACAAGATCGATCCATGGATTCAGCGTCTTTGTTTTTTCTTTCTTTTCTTGGGTTTCTTTTTTTTTATTATTATTATCAGTGGAAAACACCTCATAAAATTGATCAAAGCGTCAAAAATTGACAAATGCAATAATCACAAAACATGGCAATAGAAATATAAAAATCTTATGTACCGACATTCCCGCTCATGAAATCATACGGATAATGATAATCGGTGTGTAGGAACAGACAGGTTGGCGTGACCTTATCCGCCAAAAAAAAAGATTAGCCCTGCATTCGCACAGTTTACTTTCATTTTCCAAAAACATGAAGTCTTAATTTAGATTATATATTGAAATAGATCAGAAATGATAAAATAAGCCACGTTCTTTAATGGATTGTTATACCATCCACCTAACTACATCGAGCAAAATATTTTCGTGTTTGAACCTTCTACTTACTCTAAGCAATACAGGAACGCAACAAGTTTAAGATGGTTTTCCAATTTGAAGTCCTCGGTGATTAGTCATTTTATCTTCCCTCACATTCATTAACGTCAAGATTAATTAATGACGAGTTCTAATAAGCTCTTTAGTGTGAAGAAACAGAAAATCTCCCCTAAAACTACTGAAATTCCATATATTTGCCCAGCAACTTACAACCAATGTCTCAATGAATCAAGATTGCATAAAGAGTGCCAAGGCAGAACCCCTCAAATATGTTATAATGATTGAGCACGATACAGTTGTTATACTTAATCCGGAGCCTTGTTGAGACGATCCTCTGAGTGTTGTTTTAAGCGCCACCTCCACTTAAAGGATAATAGTAAATTGATATTTTTGTAAATTAACTTCCATATTTTTCAAGGTTCTTCTACTTCAAATCATTACTTCTGTCATAATATGAACGGGAGTCAAACGAGCTGCATATCAGTTTAAGTTGGGAACAGGACAAAACAATTTGTGAAAGGAAATCTTTCTAAGTACAGAAAAAGAAACATAATTTTTGGGAAGTTGTATATTTCAAATGAAGAAGATTTTTTGTCATCAACTCAATTTTTCTTTGACGCAAATTGAACCCAAACAGCGGGCTTTGTCACTGTTTTAAATCCTCTGTCATCGCTCTATGGAATTTCCCGTCGTTTCGAGTTTCACAATTTGTGACGAGCCTGGAACCGCCAGCACTGACTTTTTATAATTTGGCACTTTTCTCTATTTACGTTAATGATGGAACTACAATTTCGAGAAGTAGTGTCATTATAAACATAAAGCAGATATCGCTGAGAAAAGGTTCAAGAAGTAAACACGTTGTAGAAAACTAAAAATTAAGGATAATGATCTTGTTTATTTCGAATGCCTGACGATGTTTTTTCGCCAAAAGTTTGTTATACCCACATTTGGAAGCTCGGTAAAATTCATTTTCTTTTTATTTCAACCACACAGAAATAGAGGAGTCAAAAGCAAAAAGTCAAACTCAAGTTATTCCTTCATTAAGTACAATCATTTCTTACCTTCAAAGATCCAACGTTCTTTGGTGCCCATCTCTAGTGTAAGTGAGCCAAACGCGTTTTCTTTTATTACTGTCTGGTAGCTATGGTTACGATAGAAGCTGTTAGTTTCAAGCCAAGATGATCATTAATATTAGAAATGAACTTCCCTCTTCCTGTTTAGGCTCTTCTCACAAAAAAACGAAAAAAAAAAACACACACACACACGCACACACACGCACACACGCACACACACAAAACTAAATTGGTAAAATAATAGCCGGCAAAGAATTTAACCTAATGGAACGGATTGACTGGAGAATGCGTTTTGGACTATAAAATGTTAGTATTAATTCCTTAAAACTGTCACCTCTTGCGTCGAGTGCAAAAGGCATTATACTTATAGATCCTTTTTGTAATTCATGTCAAACAAACGTAATGCAGATGAATTTGAGAGAATAAACGATAGACTTCAGTAAGAATTCAAGTGAACTCCGGCAAAAATGGTTTTGACTTTCATCAAACTGTAGCGTAATTTTCGTTTGAAAACTTACTCTGGCCACGGGGAAGTTTTAGACCAAATACTGACGATTCGTGTTGGAAATGATTTTTCTGTCAAAGTTTATATCCATTTTGCGCGAAAGCCGCAATGACCATAATTCACGAACTTCAAGCACACACAACACACGATTTGCTCGAACCTCAAGGTCTTTCAGCTACAATACAAATTTAAGTTGACAGTGAGGACAAACAGATTAAACAAAATACGATGCAAATTTATATTGATATGCCAAACACAGCGAATGTATAGCTTAATATATCTGAGCTTGAAAGTTTTTAATCAGTCATCGACGGTGAAGTTGAAATAGATTAATGGCGCTGCAAATATGACTATTTTTCTTTCTCGTGATACGCAGGTTCTTGTAATTTACTTGCCTTCTTTCAATATTACTTATATTTATTTGAATTGTCTACTATCTTGTCTTAAGAAAATTTAAATCAACACGTAATAATGGCTCGAAATTATTGCAAAATGTCCGACTATTTTTGACAAATCGTTCGCTCTTCTTCCCAGGGCTTTGTCACCACAAGTAAGACAAAAAGGAAATGTTTTCCGTCCGTAAGATGAAACCATCGCAACAATCTGTACACGATGAAACATTTAGCCGGCTTCGCGTGCTGTTTAGGAGTTTCAAAACAAAGTTCAAGCGCACTTTTATCAGAATAAACAATACATATTTTCCTTATCATTTAACATTGTAAATGTTTTGTTCAAGATGACAGACAAGGCAAATATACCAGAAGCTGTTAATGTCTTTCTATGAGACACGAAACTACTTCATTAATAAATTATCTCCTATGTTTTTTCCAGCTTGCCTAATTATTCGGTGGAAAACGCGAATTTGTTTTGTTTTGTTTTGCTTTTACTTTTCAATTAAAGAAATTTAAAATTAAAAAAAATATATATATATTTTTATACATATTCGGTCGAAGGTACTCGAATTTTCGATTTACACTTAAAATTGTTTAAGTTCTCATTACGAGTGATATGCCATTAAAAAATGGCAGAGTAATTTCGAACTTCAATTCAATCAAACGTTAGATCAATTGCGTGAGCCACAAATTTAGTTCGTAAGTCTCTATTATTTGAATTGCGATTGTATTAATCCCGCTGCACGGATGGTTTAGTCTCTAAAAGTGAAAACTCTCAGACAATATTTAAAGCTTTCTTTATGTTTTTGTTTGTTTCTGATGCGATGAACTGTATATAAATTCATGAAAATGTTCCAGAAAAGAATTGTGAAAGGATATCTCAAGGATAATAGCAAGTTGATATTTGGAAAAGGTGTGCCATAATTTATGATTGGATTCAGCCACACTATTCAGTATCGGATCTGGCCTCCAAGGCCTTCATTGGAAGACCTTTTAAATTATAAAACATTTTCAGGTTTTCCTCCGCTAGATAAAATTGCTGCAGACTTAGGTTAAAGAGATTTGTGAGCCAACATTTTGTTCCTGACTCATTTTCTGATTGAGAGCTATGCAAATCAACTTCCATACTTTTCAAGGTTCTTCTATTTCAAAATCATCACTTCTTCCATAATATGAACGGAATTCAAACGAGCTGCACATCAGTCTAAGTTTGGAGATAAGACAAAACAATTTGTGAAAGGAAATCTTTATAAGAACAGAAAAATAACTGCCACAGTTTTTGACAAGTTGGATATTTCAAATGAAGAAGATACTTGTCATCAACTCCATTTCCTTTTACTGTAAACTGAACCCAAACAGCAGGCTTCGTCACCGCGTGAAATCCTATCTCATCGCCTTATAGAATTTCCTGTCGTTTGCAGTTTAACAATTTGTGACGAGCTAGGAACCGCACTGACTTTTTATAATTTGGCACTTTTCTCTATTTACGGAAATGATGGAACAACAATTTCGACGAGTGGTGTCATTTTAAACAAAATAATATCGCTGAGAAAAGGTTCAAGAATAAAACCCGTTGTAGGACACTAAAAATTTAGGATGATGATCTTATTTATTTCAAATAGCTGAAGCTGTTTTCCCGCCAAAAGTTTGTTATATCCACATTTGAAAGTCAAACTCAAGTTATCCATGTATTAAGTATGATCACTTCCTACACTCAAAGATCCAACGTTCTCTGGCGCCCAACTTAAGTGTTATTGAGCCAAACGCGTTTTTTTTTCTTACTCTCTGGTAGCTATGGTTACGATAGAAACTACTGGTTTCAAGCCAAGATTATCATTAATATTAGAAATGAACTTCCCTCTTCCTGTTTGGGCTCTTTGCACCAAAAGCTTAATTGGTAAAATAATACCAGGTAAAAAATTTAACCGAATGGGACAGATTGACTAGAGTAATGCATCTTGGACTATAAAATGTTATTATTAATTCTTTGAAAGTGTCTCCTGTGGTCAGGTGCCAAGGGCGTTATAATCATATAATTACTGACCCCCGTAAAATCCTATTGTGTTCCCTCTGCATTATATTAGCGATTTCTGTCGAAGAAGGTAAATAAGTCTCTAGTACGGTCCAAGTTTCTAAGGAAAATGAGGGCGAGATACTAGGGTGTCCTTCAAAGAAGATCATCCCTGGTCAAGGTTTATGAGACACTAAGCACCTAAATGATCGAATGCACGTAATTGCATATATGTGACAAAGTTAAGCGCTAGTTTCAATAAACAGCTGCTTGACTATTGAGGGTTTATTGAAGAAATGTATTAGTGAAGAGGTTCCCTGTGGCTTTTTTCTTCGAACGGTTATCGTGAACAGAGGAAATTCATGCGAATTAAAGCCGAAAAAAACGTTCTTGTCTTGCATTAATGAGCAGATTTATATGAGTTTGCGAAAGTCTTCGAAACGTACAAACCCAGAATGACATTTTAAAATGTTTACTTTTGCTAGCCAACGTATATTGGTAGAATTGCTTAGCTATGGTGAATATAATAATCTGGGCTGAATTATGAATATAGGGATATACCACCTGCATTCAATAATGGGTTAAGTAATCGTTACCGACCCTTTTGTATTGAATATTGGATGTTAACAAAGTTAATAGCGGTCAGTCCAGACCCATTAAAGTGATCACGGAAGCAAATGAAATACGTGGGCACGCGTTTGGGATATATGGAAAGACTCTGGATTTGGTTACGAATTTATCGGTGTTTACCTACAGATTAGACTCAGGGATTTTGCCTCACAAATTTCCATAACATTAACTTCAATTGCTCAATAACTAAAGTCAATGGAGTGTGTTTAAGAAAATAATATTACAAACATATTCTTGAGAACATCAGGTGAACACACTCCGTTAATACAGTCACATAAAAAGTCAAGTTTCCTCGAGTTTCTGAGAAACAATACGTTCAAATTTACAAGATCGATCCATAGATTCAGCGTTTTTTTTTTTTCTTATTTTTTCTTATTTATTTTTTCATTATCAGGGTAAAACACCTTATAAAATTGATCGAAGCGTCAGAAAAAGACAAAAAGCAATAATCACAAAGCATGGTAATAAAAATATACAAATCTTATGCACCGACATTCCTGCTCACGAAATCATACGGATAATGGTAATCGGTGTGTAGGACCAGAAAGGTTGGCGTAACCTTATCCGCCAAAAAAAAGACATTAGCCCTGCATTCACACAGTTTATTTTCATTTCCCAAAAACATGAAGTCTTATTTAAAATTATATCTTGAAATAAATCAGAAATTATAAAATAAGCCACGTATATTAATGGATTGTGATACCACCCACTTCACTACATCGAGGAAAATATTTTCGTGTTTGAACATTCTACTTACTCTAAGCAATACAGGAACGCAACAAGTTAAAGATGGTTTTCCAATTTGAAGTCCTCAGTAATTAGTCATTTTATCTTCCTTCACATCATTAACGTCAAGATTAATTAATGATGAGTTCTAATAAGCTCTTTAGTATGAAGAAACAGAAAATCTGCCCTAAAACTACTGAAATTCCATAGATTTGCCCAGCAACTTGCAACCAATGTCTCGATGAATCAAGATTGCATAAAGAGTGCCAAGGCAGAACCCCTCAAATATGTTATAATGATTGAGCACGATACAGTTGCTATACTTAATCCATAGCCTTGTTGAGACGATGCTCTGAGTGTTATTTTAAGCGCCACCTCCATCTCAAGGATAATAGAAAATTGATATTTGGAAAAGGTGTGGTGTAATTTATGATTTGACTCAGTCAAACCATTCAGTATCGGATCTGGCCTCCAAGGCCTTCATTGGAATACCTTCTAAATTATAAAATATTTTCAGGTTTTCCTTCGTTAGATAAAGCTGCTAAATACTTTACGGGACCTGTGAGCCAACAATTAGTTCCCGACTCGCTTTTGTGATTAGAAGCCATGCAAATCAACTTCCATATTTTTCAAGGTTCTTCTATTTCAAAATCATCAATTTTGGGGGGATAAGACAAAACCATTTTTGAAAGGAAATCTTCATAAGTACAGAGAGAAAAAACATCCATAGTTTTTGACAATTTGGATATTTCAAATGAAGAAGATTTTTGTCATCAAATCTATTTTTCTTTACCGCAAATTGAACCCAAACAGCGGGCTTTGTCACTGTTTTAAATCCTCTGTCATCGCTCTATGGAATTTCCCGTCGTTTCGAGTTTCACAATTTGTGAAGAGCTTGGAACCGCCAGCACTGACTTTTTATAATTTGGTACTTTTCTCTATTTATGTCAATGATGGAACTACAATTTCGAGAAGTAGTGTAATTATAAACATAAAACAAATATCGCTGAGAAAAGGTTCGAGAAGTAAACACGTTGTAGAAAACTAAAAATTAAGGATAATAATCTTGTTTATTTCGAATACCTGAAGCTGCTTTTTCGCCAAAAAGTTTGTTATACCCACCTCGAAACTCGGTAAAATTCATTTTCTTTTTTTTTCAACCATACAGAAATAGAGGAGTTACGGATGGATATCATATCTTGTCATGGGATAAAAGTCAAACTCAAGTTATTCCTTCATTAAGTACAACCATTTCTTACCTTCAAAGATCCAACGTTCTTTGGTGCCCAACTCTAGTGTTAGTGAGCCAAACGCGTTTTCTTTTATTACTGTCTGGTAGCTATGGTTACGATAGAAGCTGTTGGTTTCAAGCCAAGATAATCATTAATATTAGAAATGAACTTCCCTCTTACTGTTTGGGCTCTTCGCACAAACCCTCCCCCCCCCCCCCCAAAAAAAAAAAATCAAATTGGTAAAATAATAGCCGGCAAAGAATTTAGAATGCGTTTTGGACTATAACATGTTTGTATTAGTTCCTTAAAACTGTCGCCTCTTGCGTCGGGTACAAAAGGGATTATACTTGTAGATCCTTTTTGCAATTCATGTCAAAAAAAACGTAGTGCAGATGAATTTGAGAGAAAAAACGAAAGACTTCAGTAAGAACTCAAGGGAATTCCGGCACCAATGGTTTTGACTTTCATCAAACTGTAGCGTAATTTTAGTTTGAAAACTTACTCTAAACACGGGGAAGTCTTGGACCAAATACTGACGATTCGTGTTGGAAATGATTTTTCTGTCAAAGTTTATATCCATTTTGCGCGAAAGCTGCAATGACCATAATTCACGGACTTCAAGCACAAGCAACACAAACGATTTGCTCGAACCTCAAGGTCTTTCACCTACAAATTCAAGTTGACAGTGAGGACAAACAGATTAAACAAAATGCGATGCAAATTTACATTGATATGCCAAATACAGCGAATTTATTGATAAATATATCTGAGCTTGAAGTATTTAATCTGTCATCGACAGTGAAGTTAAAATAGATTAATGGTGCTGCATACATGACTATTTTTCCTTTTCATGATACGCAGGTTCTTGTAATTTGCTTGCATTCTTTCAACATTACTCATATTTATTTGAATTGTCTACCATCTTGTCTTAAGAAAATTTAAATCAATAAGTAATAATGGCTCGAAGTTATTGCAAAATTTCCGGCTATTTTTGTCAAATCGTTCGCTCTTCTTCCCAGGGCTTTGTCACCACTAGTTAGACAAAAAGCACAATTTTTTCCGTCCGTATGATGAAACCATCGCAATAATCTGTACACGATGAAACATTTAGCCGGCTTCACGCGCTGTTTAGGAGTTTCAAAACATAGTTCAAGCGCACTTTTACCAAAATAAACAATACATATTTTCCTTATCACTTAACATTGTAAATGTTTTGTTCAAGATGACAGACAAGGCAAATATACCAGAAATTACTTCATTAATAAATTATCTCTTATATTTATCCAGCTTGCCTAATTCTTTGGTGGAAAACGCGAATTTGTTTTGTTTTGCTTTTACTTTTCCAATTTAAGAAATTTAAAATTGAAAAATATATATATATATTTATATACATATTGGGTCGAAGATACTCGGATTTTCAATTCAAGTTCTCATTAAGAGTGATATGTCTTTAAAAAATGGCAGAGCAATTTCGAATTTCAATTTAATCAAAGAAATAAAACGTTGGATCAACTGTGTGAGCCACAAATTTAGTTGTAAGTCTCTATTGTTTAAATTTCAATTGTATTAATCCCGATGCACGGATGGTTTAGTCTCTAAAAGTGAAAACTCTCAGACAATCTTTAAAGCTTATGCATGGACGAATTTTTTTAATAAGTCTTTCTTTATGTTTTTGTTTGTTTCTGAGGCGAGGAACTGTATATAAATTCAAGAAAATGTCCCAGAAAAGAATTGTGAAATTGTTTCGAAGACAGCTGTCAAGACGTGGGATTTGTCTCAGCTAAGAGACTCGCATTTGTCAGGAAACTCAGTTAGCGTGCGTCACTCTTGAGGCCCTGTTTACTATTCAAGTTGTAATCAGATAGTTATCTTTTAACTGTTGACTAGTCTCATTCGCGTTTTCAACGAAATAAGGAAGACTTCATCTAGGCAGGCGATAAATTGCCTTTTTTTTTTCGCAATAATGCAATAACGCATAGACCAAAATGTTGGAATAAAGTTCATGTGGAGTTATTTTCCAATGATTAAGATTCATCTTTAATTTGTTGAATGTGTTTCAGTGGCGCCTTAGAACGAAGTAGGCACATGCATAGGAACTATATGGAATTAACAATCAAGGAAATGCTGAGTGTTGTGGTGAAGCTTTCAAGATGTACCTTGCGAAGCATTTTGTATGCTATTGTCTTCATCCTAAATCTTGCTTCTTATACTTAACAAAGGATGAAATATGAGTTGCCTGGTTTTTACTTAAGAATTCATGAAATAATCGGTTCGGGAAGTCAAATGCTGCTTGCCACAGCAATGCTACTAACGCTGAAGGAAAACGACTTTTTAGCCATGACGGAAACATTACAGTACTGATGGTCTTAAAATAATGAGGGAACTTTGAGCAGCAGGCTTGTAAAACATCAAGGAGGCGAAACAACAAAAACATTTTATTCGTACCTTGAATTATGCACTGTCTCTATTTCATTTTCTAAACGCAGGAGTTTATGAACAAACGGTTGCTGGAATTTTCTTTTCATTATACCTTTACTTTCAATAATTTGTCTTGAAAACAAACACAAATAATAATAAAAAAAAAGAATAAAAATACAAGAAAAATTGTAGGTTCTGCGTAATTTAACCAGCCCACATAGGCAGAGTATACATGCAAGCTTTATATAGTAGGGTGTTAGAATAATCCGTAATTATAAGTTCATGATAAAATTTCCTTAACAAAGTAGAGGGAAAGTTAAAACAATACTGACCGAAGTATGTTGATGTGGTTAAAATTTATTAGTAGAGGCTGCAGTTGTCAACATAACTATCATATACGTTATCAACTCGGTTGATAAATCTAAATTACTAAAAGACAAAAAGCACACCAGGAAAAAAATTAAAAAAAAAAGTCATGTGAAGCAGATGTCTCACTTTAATGATTTTCGAAGAAAACGAAATATTACTCCACTAAAAAAATCCATCAAACGTTCGCAAATACTGCTCGTGTCTCATGTGGTCGCACTCCCTTCTTTATTTTGACTGAAAGAATCGTTATTAAATGTCAATTTCTCTTAAACATATTGGTTAATTTCGCTATTCTGCTCTATTTACACAGTTTAAAGGCTGACCTACAAAATGATTCAACCTATCTCAGTTTCCTCTGAGTTGACCATCCATGACTTATGATATATATATATATATATATATATATATATATATATATATTTAGGTTCATAAAGAAACTAGTAAGGGTTTATCTCATTTGCTATACGTTTAAAATTCTTCTCTGGCACGGAAGATGAATACTTGATTAGGGAATCGTGTGAAACTTCATTCTTATCCCTTAAAGTTTACTCACAACTAAATCCAAAAAAATAAACACGGACATTTTGGATTTCTTTTACACGCCACGATGCATGGGTTAATAGGAATGGAACAAGGGCAATTTATTTCTTTCAAAACTGTATAATTTAGAAAATTTTCATTATAGTGTGAAACAGCAATAGAAACAACTGAAATGCCATACTTTACTGCTTCACACTAGATAATATTTACACACACTAGTCCTTAAGTAATCGTGTTGCTCTGTTTTTTTAAAGTAAGTATCAGACGGAGCACATAATTAGCACTAACAAAAGCGGCATCTAATTTTTAAAATAACCTGAAGCGAAAATTATCATACCGTGCTATATAATGCGTCCTATGTTGCAGCTTGTAACGTTTTCAAAAACGAGTTTCGTTATATTTTGCTAGTTATCATGTTGATTGATATTCCTGTTTGTCTGGGATTTCACTATTTAAGCATTTTCCTTCTCTATTCTTTTCTTCTTTATTTGCAATTAGCTATTTTAACGGCAATTGATTATTTGTGATTATGATTACAAAAGAGATGCTTTGCAAAATGTGAAATTCGAGCATTTTTCAATGCAAGTTCAGGACATCACCAGCGTATCAAATTTATAAAAGAAATGATTATCACAAAAGAGGACTTCACAAAATCCCTTAAGTACGTGTAGCTGAAGATCAATTTATGAGTCCTCTTACTCTTTGAATTTTTTGCCTAACATTCATTCTGTTCCACAGTAGCGTGACTCACACTGAGTTGGGAGAAGTTTGTAGATAAAGTAAGATCCACAGTCTTTTACAAAAATCTCTCTGTAATATCTGCAACCGTTTACACGATCACTAAAGCAGACTTTCCCACGAACTTCACCATTTTCCACTGTAGGATGAGCAGTCATCAGCCAGCCTGGCCAGTCAGTACCACAGCTGAATGCTGGCACACGTGTTGTTGACATTCTTGTTCCTGCAGCTCCCACAAAACGATACCATCCCTGAGGGAGGTGCACTTGGCTGTCACACAACCTTCGTCCAGATTGCGTTGTTTCGGATTTTGTGTTTCGATTGGCTTCAGTCAGGTTTGAGTAACGATGGCAAGGATCGGCTACAAAGAAAAATGGTAGTTTAAAGAGCATTACAGTCATGAAAATCAGTGGTAAAATCTATTTTGTCTTCATTCAAATGATTACGGCAGTTAACCAGCCAGCAATAGACCTTGCATTGTACGAGAATTATAAGAACTATTTATTACATGGCTTTAGTTTGTTGCCGATATAACTCACGCCCTGTTTGGCTAAGAGCGAGATCAGTGCAGGGCATTGTACAGCGATTATGCCCACGGGCCAATAACAGATTATGAAAATTAAGATAAAGGAACGATATTAGTGTCACTATAATCTTCTGTAACTTCTTAACACCGATGTTGATTATGAAATTACCAGAATGTTCCCTTAAAAAAATGGAACTGAAATGGGCTATTTATCGATTCAGATAGTTGTATAATGAAAATAGTTTCAGGCCGTAATTATAAAGCAACATTACGACTTCAACACCGACAAAGTGTGTAATTCATTAAGAATTCCGGTTTTTAATCGACACATGCGCAATGACGCGCTAAAATTACCTCGGGACATTAGACACCGCTAAGTATCCTAGCAATCTATTTCAGATTCATCAAAACAAGTTGACCGGCTTTATTGATCGCAAACCTGTCTTGATCACATGAGCTAAACGCACGGTTGAATAAAAACGTGATGGCGCTCCCACAAACTTTGGGCTTCAAAGCTGAAGCAGTCGACGAGGAAAGAGTTTGCTGTGCGTGCACTGTTGAAGAAGTAGACGATGATTACGTGATCGTTTCCTTTGACGGCTGGAATTGGGAGTGGGATCACCGCGTCTGTGATCCACGAGAGATCAGGGATCGAACATTGCCTGATCGGAAAAGAAAGCGAAGAAACCTTTCCCTTCAATGAACAATGTCTTCGCTTTAAGAACACCGACTTTTAATTTAAATATCACCCAAACTTATGTAAACAAAAAGCTCAAATTACGGTTCGCTTCAATTTCAGGCGTGAGTTTGCGCAATCTTTATTGAACATGGACTTCGGACTAGCATAGGAGAGATAGCTACGTCATCGCTTGCGCACGCGAACAACAAGTCTGGAAGATTGAAAATAAGAAATATAGCGAATGTCAATACGAGACAAATGAAAACTCGAATTCGAAGAAATTTTTGTTACAAAAAATACGATTTTGTATGAAAAAAATCGGAGACAAGCGACAAACTGAAACGATAAAAAGTCAGCCATCCTAAAAGATACAATAAAAAATGTTTTCAAGCTCTTATTATGGAGCACGCACATTAATTACATCTGAGTTTATTTTATTTTTTTTTATTTAAAGGAGTTCGCAATATATAAACAAGTAGTCGATAAAAAATTACGTCACCGATTACTAACGTTTGTTTGACAATACACATGCATTGTATTTTCTTTTAATCTTCATTTTGCTGTTTAACGCATTTACGAAGTTGTGCACCTTCTAGCCTTAAGGTTCAATTTAAAATTTGGGATTTCGTTTCACGCCTTCGTCTATTTTTTATTGCAAGCCCCATCCAAAAGCAGAAAGAAACAAAAAGCAGCGAAGATATTAATATACAACAATGAAACAGGATTTAAGGGGTTCGTGACATGATTGAAGGCGATGTAAAACAACTCATCAATGATCTTATTTTCTAGCAATGTTGATTACCATGGAGTAGATATTGCTTTTTTCCAGTCCGCTCAAGTGGACGTTTTCAATACCAAACAAAATACATTAAATCCACCTGTGCAATTTTGTCCATTTCCGGTATATCCAGGCTGACAGTAACATTCATGTGATCCAATGGTGTTGGTGCAGTTTGCATTCTCGTGACAAGAGTGGTTTCCTTTACACTCGTCAACGTCTATAAATTAACAGATAGAAACAACGGTACCAAAATTGTGCAAAAGTGTCGCACATAGGCCAGCACCGTTAAAGCTGCAAGCTAAAGCTCTCGCTGGCTTGTGAGAACGCCAGATTATCGTACATAAAGAAAACAAGTTATCTATGTAAAAAGCTCCCACTTTATAACCTTTAGTCGAATAACTGCCTCAACTATTTTGTAGAATTAAAAGATGGCTTGCCACGTTACCAAATTAAACAACATCAACAAACTGCCAACCATACAAAAACTCATTATACTAGTCAACTCGAATCTGAAGGTTTTTCAGACTCTTGACTGTACCTGTACAATTCTGTCCATCTCCGATAAATCCAGGTTCACAAGTACACACATATGATCCACGTGCATTATTACACGCAGCCTTCTCGTGGCATCTGCTAAAGCTTGTGCCGCATTCATCAATATCTATCGTAAAATTAGAAAGAAAGAGATAAAAAAGATGAATAAAATATCAGCTAAAGACATAAGCATTTTGGTTTCTATTAAGGAGCCATGGGATCCTGGGAGTTCGCAAAAACCTCAATTTCTTCGAAGCTGTCTGTTATAATTGCTTCTCTGGTGGAACCGTTCAATTAAGGTATTATTTCTGAACTCTCCTCGCAGCTACTCTATTAAGCATACAACATATGAACCTGTGCAGGTTTTTCCGTTTCCAGTATATCCAGGCTGACAGTAGCATACATGTGATCCAAAGGTGTTGGTGCAGATTGCATTCTCATGACAAGAGTGGTTTCCTTGACACTCATCAGCGTCTATGAAATCACAGATAAAAAAAGAAAATGGGATTTCTAAATTATGCAAAAATTGCTGTGCATACGCCATTACCGTGTTTAAGAGTGCAAGTCATGGCTGTTTTTAATCTTTTGCTGGATTGCGAGAACGCGAGATTGTCGTACCTGGTGAAAACAAGTTATCTATGCAAAAAGCCAACACGTAAAAACTTTTAGTTGGGTAACTGTCTCACATAGTTTAAAGAAAACATGGCTCGCCACGTTATCAAAATAAACACCAACCAAAAACCAACTATTTACGGTTACCTGTACATTTATGGCCATCTCCAATAAATCCAGGTTTGCATATACACACGTATGATCCGTATGTGTTATTACACGTAGCCTCCTTGTGGCATTTGCCAATGAATGCTTCGCATTTATCAGTATCTGTCGTAAAATTAGAAAGAAGCAGGGGAAAAAATACACGAATAAAATATCAACTAAAGAAATAAGCGTCTGCTTTCTATCAAAGAGCCATAGGAACTCAGCAATTCGCAAAAACCTCAATTTAATTGTAACTTCCTGCTTTAAGTGGTTCTCCGGTGGTAACTTTCAATTAAGCTATTATGTCTGAGCTCTCCTTGCAGTTACTATATTTAGCCTTCGACATACATATGAACTGCTCTTATTTTGCCAGGAAAAGGCGTCGACCAATCAAAGTAAAAAAATAAAAAAATAAAGAAAAATAAAGCAACAACAAAAAACAACAACAAGCAGCAAACAAGCAGACAAAGCAAAACAATAAAAAAAATGAAAATATACAAACGAGCGAACGAATGATACATTACACACGCCCCATAGAATTTAACAAGAAATTTTCTTTTGGAAAGATTCAACACTTTATACAAGAGACAAATTCACGCCACTTTCAGCAACTAAAGAACAGTTGTCATACCAGCATTGAAAATTAGAAAAATCTCATTTACGTTCATTTCAAGCGTTGACTTAGACTCATACCCTTTTCACAATGTTCTCCCTCGAATCCAGGAGGACACAAGCATCGATATCCCTTGAATGTAAATCCAGACTGGCAAGTTGCGTTATTTTGGCAGTGGGAACTCTTGTCGCAAGCGTTCTGAAGGGTAAAAACACAATGAAACGAAATAACTAAAGAAAGATCGAGAGTTTGAGTGAAAGAAGAAACTAAATACCGAATGATAGAATGCACGAGAATTTGCATAAATATTCAGATTGTTTTTGCATTATTCCAAGGCGATAATTTTGAAAAATCGATTTGTAACTCACCTTCGTACCACGATAATAAAA
Source organism: Pocillopora verrucosa (assembly GCF_036669915.1). Lineage (NCBI taxonomy): Eukaryota > Metazoa > Cnidaria > Anthozoa > Scleractinia > Pocilloporidae > Pocillopora > Pocillopora verrucosa. The sequence goes on along the minus strand of NC_089316.1, from coordinate 7,085,646 downwards.
CTTGGCATGAGTTGTCAAGTCACTGTCATATTTTAGATGCGTGGCGTTATTAAGTTCACAGTTGTAACCTGTTTTATCATTTTCTGAATCTTTTTTGTAGTTAAGACTGACACAGTCGTCGGTCAGGTAGCAAAAGAGTTCACAGTCATCCAAATTCTTGACGCGTTTTTCATCAATGGTATGGTTTACCAAACGTCTTTCAGCAAAGAAGAAGTAGTCCGGAAACACCATTGCGCGTTCTCTCTCTAAAATAGAGAAATTGAAATATGATCATAAGGCATACTTTTCCGTCTCAAAGAATTAAATTTCGAATAAAAAGTTCCAAGAACAAATCTCTTAGCAAAAATTCTCGGAACTCAGCAAACTATGGTGGCAACGTCGAAAACGTAAGTCAAACAAAGCTGTTGGTGAAAAGAACGATGATTCCTCAAATGCGTCTTAAAAATTTGTAAATTCTTCGTCGTTCTCTTTGCTTTTTTTTTGTATAAACATGTTCTCTACATAAACAAGTGCTTGACTATTAAGTGTTTAGTAAGGAAATGTATTACTGGAGGAGTCCCCTATGGCTCTTTCCTTCAAACGGCGATCGTAAAAAGAGGAAAATCATGCAAATTGACGCTGAAAAAAAATATTGTCTTGCGTCAATGAGCAGATTTATATTGGTTTCAGAAATTTTTCAAAACGCACAATTCTATAATGGAATTTGTATTATTATTTTCTTTTGCAAGCAAACGTAGGCGGTGTTAATTTCTTAGCTATGGTGAACATAATCATCCATTTATTTCTGTCATTTGTTTACTTAAAACAAGTCATTTATCTGCTTTTATTCAATTTTTTTTCCTCATGTCGAATAAAGTCCACCCACATAACTTTTATCCTGTTCAAAAATATTGATCCCTGCAGCAGTTTTTAAATAAACTGAATAATATATATGTGAATAAATTTCAGTCTAGTGTATTATTGCAATGAGTTTATTTTGGAAGTACACAAAATTTAACAATTGCACGAAGCTTCTGTACAAAAGTTTGTCAAGGATCGTCTCAATTAAGCTTTTTGTTCTTTGGCAAGTTTTAAAGCCTCCAATTCCAAAGGTAAAAAGAGATTTAACAACGAAATGTTTTTGATAGAATTCAATACCCTTCCATGGAAATGTGAGCTGAGCGTTAGGATTGCAGTGGTTTTCAATGAAGCAATTCTTCATCGTAGCCGTTCTTAGTTTTTATCGTAACAACTGCAAATTTCCGATATGGTTCATCATGATAACACCCCTTTGTTAAATACTATTAATATCTACAAAAGAAGTTTACAATACCTAAGCTCCGTCCTTTAAAAATCATGTTTGTTGAATTCAGGTTTTTAATTTTGTTATAACGACACGCTAATAAGCTCAGAGCATCAACTGTTGTGAATCAGCGAAATAGAAATAAAGAGTAACGGAAAATAAGACAACACGGGCTGAAGTTTGAATTTAGGGATAGAAAATGATTCGCATTTTGCAACTCACCTTTACCAAACGTCAAGTAAGTCATCGATGAAGTCCAGACTGAGAATAATAGAAACGCTGAAAATTCCATGCTTCCTCAAGATAACGGAGCTCAGTATTGATGTTTTAAGTGTGCCACAAATTTCGTGTCGACAACCTGCATTTAATAATGAATTAAGTAATAGAAACCGACCTATTAGTATTAAAAAGGGATGTTAACAAATTTAACAGCTGTCAGTCCTGCCCCGGCAAATAATATACGTGGGTACGCGTTTTAAAGTCTGCGAATGAACATGTTTTCCATGTCTTCCTTTGTGCCAGTTACAAAACACTTTGGTTTTGAGGGGCTACGATTCCATCCAGCCTGATGTAAACGCGAGAGGTTGGGAGAACACGAGATAAGCGTAGGAAACCACGACGCGAAGCGGAGTGGTTTCCAGCTTATCGAATGTTCTCCCAACTTCCCAAATGTTTACATCAGGCTATGTAAACACGGAAACCATTTTACATTTCTTTTATAAAATAACTAATGAAAGAGGAACGAAAACCGTGTTTACATGCGCTCATGTAAAATGGTTTTATGGCCAATCAGAGCGCGCCTACTATTTAAATTATTTTAAAAAATAACATCATAAACATATTCTTATGAACATTAGGTAAACATATTACGATAATGCAAGTTTCTGAGAACTTCAAATTTTCAAGATCGATCCATAGATTTAACGTTTCTTCGTTTGCTTGTTTGTTTTTGTTTTTTTTGGCTCATTCTCAGGGGAAACCCCTTTCAAGTTGAATTGAAGCGTCAAAAGTTCACACGGCAACCAGGTGGACAATCAGACATAGTTTGACGCTACTCTGGTTTGCAGATTTAATGAATGTAACCGAAGAAGCTACGATCCATAGACCCAACACTTCGACACTCCTCTCTAGTGCCTTCATCAGGGGTGATCTAAACGCTGCAACAAGAGGTCCTTTTATATGATCACTAATTAGCGGCCTTTTTTCTGACGAGGTGTAAATAGGCGTCAGGAAGCAAACCGCCATCGTCACGATTTAAAAGAGCGTGGGCGGAGTTAATAGTGATCATTTAGTCATCATTGATCATTAGTTAATAGTGGTTAATTAGTGATCATATAAAAGGACCTCTTGTTGCAGCGTTTAGATCACCCCTGATGAAGACACTAGACAGGAGTGTCGAAACGTTAAGTCTATGGATCGTAACTTCTTCGGTTACATTCATTAAATCTGCAAACCAGAGTAGCATCAAACTATGTCAAAAATAAATCTTATGTACCAAAAGTCCCGCTCGCGAAATCCTGCGGATAATGGTAATCGGTGTTTAGGAGCAGAAAGGTTGGCGTAACCTTATCCGCCAAAAAAGACGCTAGCCCTGCACTCGCATTGTTATCTTTCATCTCCCATTAACACGAATTCTTAATTAAGACTATATCTTGAAATATATCTGAAATTGTAAAATAAGCCACGTTTTTGGATGGATTGATAAACTCTTGTTCTAATTCGACGAAATGAATAAGGGACACTCCATTTTGAATTTCGAATATCGTGTTTGTAGTTGTTAAGCTGTACCTCCCGCTTCACTACATCGAGCAAAATATTTTCTCGTTTTTATTTTACTCGAAATAATACAGGAGCGTAATAATTTAAAGTCCTAAGTTATTAGCCATTTTATCTTCCTCGACAATCATCAGCGTCAAAATTGAATAATGATGAGTTCTAATGAGCTCTTTAGTTTGAACAAACAATAAATCTCTCGTAGACGGTGGATATTAAACAACAGAAATTCAATAAATTTCCTGAGCAACTCACGACCTTTGTCTCGATACATCAGGATTGAATAAAGGTTGCCGAAGCAGAACCCCTCAGACAACTTATAGCAAATGAGCACGATCCAGTGTGGACAGCTGCTATACTTAATCCAGAGCATTAGTGAGACGACTCTCTGAATGTTGTTTTAAGCGCCATCTTCATCTCAAAGATAATAGCAAATTGATGTTTGAAAAAGGTGTGCCGTAATTTAAGATTGGATTCATCCAAACCATCCACTATCGGCTCTGGTTTCCAAGGCCTTCATTGGAAGACTTTTTAAATTATAGGACATTTTCAGGTTTTCCTCCGTTAGATAAAATTGTTGCAGACTTAAGGTTAAAGAGACATGTGAGCCAACATTCACTTTTGTCATAATATGAACGGAATTCAAACGAGCTGCATATCAGTCTAAATTTGGGAATAAAGCAAAACAGTTCGTTAAAGGAAATCTTTATAAGTACGGAAAAAAAGCGGCCATAGATTTTAACAAGTTGGATATTTCAAATTAAGAAGATTTTGTCATCTACTCTATTTCTCTTTACTGTTAATTGAACCCAAACAGCGGGCTTCGTCACTGCATTAAATCCTCTCTCGTCGCTTTATGGAATTTCCTGTCGTTTCGAGTTTCACAATTTGTGACGAGCTTGGAACCGCCAGCGCTGACTTTTTATAATTTGGCACTTTTCTCTATTTATGAATATCGCTAAGAAAAGGTTTAAGAATTATACCTACTGTAGGAAACTAAAATTAGGGATAATGATCTTGTTTATTTCAAACAGTTGAAGCTGTTTTTTCGCGAAAAGTTTGTTATACCTAAATTTGGAAGCTCGATATTTTTCATTTTCGTTTAATTTCAACCACACAGAAATAGAGAAGGGTGGATATTCAATTTATATCATGGAATGAAAGTCAAACTCAAGTTATCCATGCATTAAATATATCATTTCTTATCTTTAAAGATCCAAAGTTCCTTGGTGCCCAACTTTAGTGCTATTAAGCAAAGCGTGTTTTCTTTTATTCCTGTCCGGTAGCTATGGTTACGAGAGAAACTGTTGTTTTTAAGCAAAGATTATTATTAATATTAGAAATGAACTGCTTTCTTCCTGTTTGGGCTCTTTGCACCAAAAGCTAAACTGGTGCTCTTTGCACCAAAAGCTAAACTGGTAAAATAATACCAGGTGAAAAATTTAACCTAATGCAACGGATTGACTGGAGTCATGCGTCTTGGACTATAAATTATATAATGACTGACCCCCGTAAAATACTATTGTGCTTCCTCTGCATTACATTAGCAAGTTCCGCTGAAGAAGGTAATTAAGTCTCCTGTACGGTCCAAGTTTCTAAGGAAAACGAGAGCGTGGTACTTGGGTATCCTTCACAGAAGTTCAACCCTGGTCAAAGTTTATGAGATATTAAGCACCTAAATGATCGAATGCTCGGAATTACACATATATGACAAAGTCAAGCACCAGTTTCAATAAGAAGTTGCTTGACTATTGAGGGTTTATTAAAGAAGTGTATTACTGAAGTGGTTCCCTGTGACTTTTTTCTTCGAACGGTTATCGTGAACAGAGGAAATTCATGCGAATTGAAACCGAGGAAAAAAAAAGTTCTTGCCTTGCGTCAATGGCCAGATTTATATCAGTTTTGGAAAGTTTCGAAACGTACAAACCCAGAATGACATTTGAAATTTTTACTTTTGCTAGCAAACGTGTGTTGTTAGAATTGCTTAGCTATGGTGAATGTAATCATCCCTTTATTTCCGTTACTTGTTTTCTTAAAACAACTCATTTATCTGTTCATCTTAATCTAGCTATTTGTTATTTGGCAAATTTAAAAGCCTACACTTCAAAAATTAGCTCTTGGAAGATTTTTTTCAATTCCAAAAAAATGGCTATAAGCTAATGAGACCGGCTACCCTATTTTTATAAACAATTTCTTAAAACCAGAAAGAGTGGTTTGTTCCAAATGCCAGTATTGTTCGTCAATAAAAACGACTTCGCTTAAGTTGGTAAAGAGCGGCCAATTTTTCTTCCGTGCAAATTATCGAATTCCCTTCTGCGAAACAACAACGAAATATTTTTGATACAATTGATTACCCGTCCATGTAAATATGAGCTGAGCGTTAGGATCGAAGTGGTTTTGAATAAAGCAATTTTTCACCAAAGTAGTTCTTAGTTTATTTTGTAACAACATACTTTTGCAGATTTCCGATATGGCTCATTATAATCACATTCCCTTGCTAAATACTATTAATGTCTATAAAACAAGTTTTCAAGACTAAAGTTCCTTCCCTAACAAATCATACTTGCTAGGCTCAAGTTTTCAGTTTTGTCATTACCACACCTTATAAGCTCTGTGCTTCAACTGTTGTCAGTCATCGAAATAGAAATAAAGAGTGATGGGAAATAAGATAACACGGGCTGAAGTTTGAATATAGGGATAGCAAACGATTCGTAGTTTGCGTTTAAGACAATAATATTATAAAAATATTCTTAAGAACAATAGGTGAACATGCCTAGATAATGCAGTCACATAAAAAACCAAGTTCCCTCGGGTTTCTGAGAAGCAACACCTTGAAATTTTCAAGATAGATAGATTCAGCGTTACTTTTGGTTTTTGTTTGTTTTTGTTTGCTTTTTTTTCACTCTTAGGGGAACGCTCCTTTCAAGATTGACTCAAGCGTCGATAATTGACGAAAATAAAATTCTCATAAAATATGGTAATCGGTGTGAAGGACCAAACAGGTTGGCGTAACCTTATCCGCCGAAAAAGACGTTAACCATGCACTCGCACAGCTCGCTTTAATTTTCCAAAAACACGAATTCTTAATTTAAACTTTATCTTGAAATAAATATGAAATTATGAAATAAGTCACGTTCTTTGACGGACCACCTACTTCACTACGTCGAGCAAAATATATTCTCGTTTGGCCCTCCTAATTATTCGAAAAAATACAGGAACGCACAAAACTTAAATAACTTTAAGTCCAAAGTGATAAGTCATTTTATCCTCCCTCACATTCATTAACGTCAAAATTAATAAATGATGAGTTCCAATAAGGTCTTTAGATTAAACAAAGAGAAAATCTCCCGTAAACGCCTTATCTTAAAGTACAGAAATTCAATAAATTTGCCGAGAAACTTACGACTTATGTCTCGATGCATCAGGTTTGCATAAAGACTGTCGATGGCTTATTACAATAACACACACTTGCTAAATACCATTAATGTCTACAAAACAAGTTTACAAGACTGAAGTTCCTTCCCTTAAAAATCATGTTTTTTGAGTTCAGGATTTTAGTTTTGTCACAATGACCAGTTATAAGCTCAGAGCATCAACTGTAGTGAATCAGCAAAAAAAAAATTAAGAGTGATGGGAAATAACACGAGCTGAAATGAATTATTTTTAAACAGAAATAACACCACCTGCATTCGATAATGGGTTAAGTAATAGATACCGACCCTTTTGTTTTGAATATGGGATGTTAACAAAATTAATACCAGTCAGTCCAGACCCATTGAAATGATTGAAGCAAATTAAATGTGGGCACGCGCTTGGGATATATGGAAAGACTGGATTTGGCGAGCTACGATTCTATCAGTGTTTACCTTCAGATTAGACTCAGACATTTCGCCACACAAATTTCCATAACATTAACTTCAATTGTTCCATAACTATAGTCAGTGGAGTGCATTTAAGGAAATAACACTATAAACATATTCTTGAGAACATTAGGTAAACATACTCCGTTACTGCAGTCACATAAAAAGTCAAGTTCTTTCGAGTTTGTGAGAAACAACACCTTCAAATTTTCAAGATCGTTTTTTTTTTTGTTTTTTGTTTTTGTTTCTTTATTTTTTATTATCAGGGGAAAACACCTCATAAAATTGATCGAAGCGTCAAAAATTGACAAAAAGCAATAATCACAAAACATAGAAATATAAAAATCTTATGTACCGACATTCCTGCTCAAGAAACATGAAGTCTTAATTTAGATTACATCTTGAAATAGTTCAGAAATGATAAAATAGGCCACGTTCTTTAATGGATTGTGATACCACCCACTTAACTATATCGAACAAAATATTTTCGTGTTTCAACCTTCTACTTACTCCAAGCAATACAGGAACGCAACAAGTTAAAGATGGTTTTCCAATTTAAAGTCCTCAGTGATTAGTCATTTTATCTTCGCTCACATTCATTAACGTCAAGATTAATTAATGATGAGTTCTAATAAGCTCTTTAGTTTGAAGAAACAGAAAATCTCCCCTAAAACTACTGACATTCCTTAGATTTGCCCAGCAACTTGCAACCAATGTCTCGATAAATCAAGATTACATAAAGAATGCCAAGGCAGAACCTCTCAAATATCTTATAATGATTGAGCACGATACAGTTGTCATACCTAATCCAGAGCCTTGTTGAGACGATGCTCTTAGTGTTGCTTAAAGCGCCACCTCCACCTCAAGCATAATAGCGAGTTGATTTTTGAAAAAGGCGTGCTGTAATTTATGATTTGACTCAGCCAAACTATTCAGTATCGGATCTGGCCTCCAAGGCCTTCATTGGAATACCTTCTAAATTATAAACTATTTTCAGGTTTTCTTTCGTTAAATAAAGCTGCTAAAGACTTTACGGGACCTGTGAGCCAACAATTAGTTCCCGACTCGCTTTTGTGATTAGAAGCCATGCAAATCAACTTCCATATTATTCAAGGTTCTTCTATTTCAAAATCATCAATTTTGGCGGGATAAGACAAAACCATATTTAATAGGAAATCTTCATAATTACGGAGAGAAAAAACATGCATAGTCTTTGACAAGTTGGATATTTCAAATGAAGAAGATTTTTGTCATTGACTCTATATTTTTTTTACTGTAATTTGAACTCAAACAGCGGGCTTCGTCACTGCATTAAATCCTCTCTCATCGCTCTTTGGAATTTCCTGTCGTTTCCTGTTTCGCAATTTGTGACGAGCTTGGAACGGCCAGCACTGACTTTTTCATAATTGGCACTTTTCTCTATTTACGGTAGTAATGGAACTACGGTTTCGAAAAGGGATGTAAATGTAAACTTAAAGAAATATCACTAAGAAAAGGTTCAAAAAGGAATCCCGTTGAGTTCTAATAAGCTCTTTAGTTTGAATAATCAATAAATCTCCCGTAAACGTTGGATGTTAAACTACAGAAATCCCATCATTTTTTTGGAGAAACCTACAACTCGTGTCTCGATACATTAGGGTTGCATAAAAAGTGTCGAGGCAGAACCTATCAGATATCTTATAATGATTGAGCATGATCCAGTGTAGACAGCCGCTATACTTAATCCAGGGCCTTAATGAGACGAAATTCTGGATGTTGTTGTTAATCGCAACCTTGATCTTAAGGATAATAGCAAATTGATATTTAGAAAGGGTGTGCCGTTATTTATGATTGGATTCAGCCGAACCATCCAGTATTGTATATGGCTTCCAAGGCGCTCATTGGAATATCTTTTAAACTATAATTGATAATAGATAAATTGCTGCAGGCCTAAGGTAAACGAGACCTGCAAGTCAACACTTAGTTCCCGACTCATCCCTATTGGGAGCCTTGCAAGTTAACTTCCATATTTTTCAAGGTTTTTCTACTTCAAATCATCACTTCTGTCATAATATGAACGGGATTCAAACGAGCTGCATATCAGTTTAAGTTGGGCACAGGACAAAACAATTTGTGAAAGGAAATATTTATAAGTACAGAAAAAAAACCCATAATTTTTGGGAAGTTGTATAAATCAAATGAAGAAGATTATTGTCATCAACTCTATTTTTCTTTACTGCAAATTGAACCCAAACAACGGGTTTTGCCACTGTTTTAAATCCTCTGTCGTCGCTCTATGGAGTTTCCCGTCGTTTCGAGTTTCACAATATGTGACGAGCCTGGAACCGCCAGCACTAACTTTTTATAATTTAGCACTTTTCTCTATTTACGTTAATGATGGAACTACAATTTCGAGAAGTAGTGTCATTATAAAAATAAAACAAATATCGCTGAGTAAAGGTTCAAGGAGTAAACACGTTGTAGAAAACTAAAAATTAGGGACAATGACCTTGTCTATTTCGAATACCTGAAGCTGTTTTTTCGCCAAAAGTTTGTTATACCCACATTTGGAAGCTCGGTAAATTTCATTTTCTTTTTATTTGAACCACACAGAAATAGAGGAGTTAAGGATGGATATCAAATCTTGTCATGGGATAAATGTCAAACTCAAGTTATTCCTTCATTAAGTACAATCATTTCTTACCTTCAAAGATCCAACGTTCTTTGGTGCCCACCTCTAGTGTTATTGAGCCAAACGCCTTTTTTTTTGATTACTTTCTGGTAGCTATGGTTACGATAGAAGCTGTTGGTTTCAAGCCAAGATGATCATTAATATTAGAAATGAACTTCCCTCTTCCTGTTTGGGCTCTTCGCACAAAAAAGAAAATAAATAACACACACAAAAAAACTAAATTGGTAAAATAATAGCCGGCAAAGAATTTAACCTAATGGAACAGATTGACTGGAGTATGCGTTTTGGACTATAAAAAGTTAGTATTAATTCCTTAAAACTGTCGCCTCTTGCGTCGGGTGCAAAAGGCATTATACTTATAGATCCTTTTTGTAATTCATGTCAAACAAATGTAATGCAGATGAATTTGAGAGAAAAAACGATAGACTCCAGTAAGAATTCAAGGGAAGTCCGGAAAAAATGGTTTTGACTTTCATCAAACTGTAGCGTAATTTTAGTTTGAAAACTTACTCTGGCCACGGGGAAGTCTAAGACCAAATACTGACGATTCGTGTTGGAAATGATTTTTCTGTCAAAGTTTATATCCATTTTGCGGGAAAGCCGCAATGACCATAATTCACTGACTTCAAGCACACACAACACAAACGACTTGCTCGAACCTCAAGGTCTTTCAGCTACAATACAAATTCAAGTTGATAGTGAGGACAAACTGATTAAACAAAATGTGATGCAAATTTACATTGATATGCCAAATACAGCGAATGTATAGCTAAACATATCTGAGCTTGAAAGTTTTTAATCAGTCATCGACAGTGAAGTTGAAATAGATTAATGGCGCTGCAAATATGACTATTTTTCTTTCTCGTGATACGCAGGTTCTTGTAATTTGCTTGCGTTCTTTCAACACCACTCATATTTATTTGAATTGTCTACTATCTTGTTTTAAGAAAATTTAAATCAATACGTAATAATGGCTCGAAATTATTGCAAAAATTCCGGCTATTTTTGTCAAATCGTTCGCTCTTCTTCCCAGGGCTTTGTCACCACAAGTTAGACAAAAAGCACAATGTTTTCCGTCCGTAAGATGAAACCATCCCAACAATCTGTACACGATGAAACATTTAGCCGGCTTCGCGCGCTGTTTAGGAGTTTCAAAACATAGTTCAAGCGCACTCTTACCAGAATAAACAATACATATTCTCCTTATCATTTAACATTGTAAATTTTTTGTTCAAGATGACAGACAAGGCAAATATACCAGAAGCTATTAATGTCTTTCTATGAGACACGAAATTACTTCATTAATAAATTATCTCTTATGTTTTTTCCAGCTTGCCTAATTCTTCGGTAGAAAACGCGGATTTGTTTTGTTTTGTTTTGCTTTTACTTTTCAATTACAGAAATTTAAAATAAAAAAAAAAATATATATATATATATATATTTATATACATATTCGGTCGAAGGTACTCGAATCTCCAAATTACACTTAAAATTGTTTAAGTTCTCATTACGAGTGATATGCCATTAAAAAATGGCAGAGCAATTTCGAACTTCAATTTAATCAAAGAAATAAAACGTTGGATCATTTGCGTGAGCCACAAATTTAGTTCGTAAGTCTCTATTGTTTAAATTGCAATTGTATTAATCCCGCTGCACGGATGGTTTAGTCTCTTAAAGTGAAAACTCTCAGACAATATTTAAAGCTTTCTAAATGTTTTTGTTTCTTTCTGAGGCGATGAACTGTATATAAATTCATGAAAATGTTGCAGAAAAGAATTGTGAAAGGATATCTCAAGGATAATAGCAAGTTGATATTTGGAAAAGGTGTGCCGTAATTTATGATTGGATTCAGCCACACTATTCAGTATCGGATCTGGCCCCCAATGCTATCATTGGAAGACCTTTTAAATTATAAAACATTTTCAGGTTTTCCTCTGCTAGATAAAATTGCTGCAGACTTAGGTTAAAGAGATTTGTGAGCCAACATTTTGTTCCCGACTCATTTTCTGATTGGGAGCTATGCAAATCAACTTCCATACTTTTCAAGGTTCTTCTATTTCAAAATCATCACTTCTTCCATAATATGAACGGAATTCAAACGAGCTGCACATCAGTCTAAGTTTGGGGATAAGGAAATCTTATAAAGGAAATCTTTATAAGAACAGAAAAATAACTGCCACAGTTTTTGACAAGTTGGATATTTCAAATGAAGAAGATACTTGTCATCAACTCCATTTCTTTTTACCGTAAACTGAACCCAAACAGCGGGCTTCGTCACCGCGTGAAATCCTATCTCATCGCCTTATAGAATTCCCTGTCGTTTGCAGTTTAACAATTTGTGACGAGCTAGGAACCGCACTAACTTTTTATAATTTGGCACTTTTCTCTATTTACGGAAATGATGGAACAACAATTTCGACGAGTGGTGTCATTTTAAACAAAATAATATCGCTGAGAAAAGGTTCAAGAATAAAACCCGTTGTAGGACACTAAAAATTTAGGATGATAATCTTATTTAGTTCAAATAGCTAAAGCTGTTTTCCCGCCAAAAGTTTGTTATATCCACATTTGAAAGTCAAACTCAAGTTATCCATGCATTAAATATGATCACTTCCTACATTCAAAGATCCAACGTTCTTTGGCGCCCAACTTAAGTGTTATTGAGCCAAACGCGTTTTCCTTTCTTACTCTCTGGTAGCTATGGTTACGATAGAAACTGCTGGTTTCAAGCCAAGATGATCATTAATATTAGAAATGAACTTCCCTCTTCCTGTTTGGGCTCTTTGCACCAAAAGCTTAATTGCTAAAATAATACCAGGTAAAAAATGTAACCGAATGCATCTTGGACTATAAAATGTTATTATTAATTCTTTGAAAGTGTCTCTTGTGGTCAGGTCCCAAGAGCGTTATAATCATATAATTACTGACCCCCGTAAAATCATATTGTGTTCCCTCTGCATTATATTAGCGATTTCTGTCGAAGAAGGTAAATAAGTCTCCAGTACGGTCCAAGTTTCTAAGGAAAATGAGGGCGAGATACTAGGGTGTCCTTCAAAGAAGATCATCCCTGGTCAAGGTTTATGAGATACTAAGCACCTAAATGATCGAATGCACGGAATTGCATATATGTGACAAAGTTAAGCGCTAGTTTCAATAAACAGCTGCTTGACTATTGAGGGTTTATTGAAGAAATGTATTAGTGAAGAGGTTCCCTGTGGCTTTTTTCTTCGAACGGTTATCGTGAACAGAGGAACTTCATGCGAATTAAAGCCGAAAAAAAACGTTCTTGTCTTGTATTAATGAGCAGATTTATATGAGTTTGCGAAAGTCTTCGAAACGTACAAACCCAGAGTGACATTTTAAAATTTTTACTTTTGCTAGCAAACGTAGATTGGTAGAATTGCTTAGCTATGGTGAATATAATCATCTCTTTATTTCCGTCATTTTTTTTCTTAAAACAACTCATTTATCTGTTCATCGTTTTTAGTGATTAATTTTTTTCCATCACGAAAAAATCGTCCACCTACATCATTTTTCTGCTGTTGAAAAATATTGATCACAGCAACACCGTTTTAAAAACACTGAATAATATATAATTGAATAAATTTCAGTAAATGGTATCCTTGCTGTGAGACTAATTTTGGAAACACAAAAAATTTGAAAAATTCCACGACGCTTCTGTGCAAAAGATTTTTAAGGATCATCTCGATCAAGATATTTGTTATTTGGCAAGTTTTAAAGCCTGCACTTCAAAAACTAAACTTAGAAGGTTTTTTCAAAACCCTAAAATGACTAAGAGCTAATTAGACCCTATTTTCATAAACAAATTCTTAAAACCAGAAAGAGTGATTTGTTCCAAATGCCAGCATTGTTCGTCTATAAAAATGGCTTGGCTTAAATTGGCTAAGAGCAGCCAAATTTTCTTCCATGGAAATTATCGAATTCCCGTCTGCGAATCAAGTGCGGGCTTCGTCACAGCATTAAATCCTCTCTCATCGCTCTTTGGAATTTCGTGTCGTTTCCAGTTTCACAATTTGTGACGAGCTTGGAACGGCCAGCACTGCCCTTTTTATAATTTGGCACTTTTCTCTATTTACGGTAATGATGGAACTACAATTTTGAGAAGGGGTGTAATTAAAAACTCAAATAATTATCACTGAGAAAAGGTTCAAAAAGGAATCCCGTTGTAGGAAACTAAAAATTAAGGGTAATAATTTTGTTTATTTCAAATAGCTGAAGCTGTTTTCTCGCAAAATGTTTTTTATACCCATATTTGGAAGCTCGATAAATTTCATTTTCGCTTGATTTCAACTACACAGAAATAGAGGAGTCAAGGGTGGATATCCAATTTATATCATGGAATGAAAGTCAAACTCAAGTTATATATGCATTTAGTGTGATCATTTCTTACCTTCAAGGATCCAACGTTCTTTGGTGCCCAACTTTAGTGTTATTGAGCCAAACGCGTCTGGTAGCTATGGTTACGATAGAATCTGTTGGTTTCAAGCCAAGATGATCATTAATATAAGAAATGAACTTCCCTCTTCCTGTTTGGGTTCTTTGCACAAAAAGGTAAACTAGTAAAATAATACCAGGTGAAATTGTTAACCTAACGCAAAGGATTGGCTGGAGTCATGCGTCTTGGACTATAAATTGTTATTATTAATTCATCGAAAGTGTCCCCTGTGGTCAGGCGCTAAAGGCGTTATAATTATATAATTACTGACCCCCTTAAAATCCTATTGTGCTCCCTCTGCATTATATCAGCGATTTCAGTCCAAGAGGGTAATAAGGTCTCTAGTACAGTCCAAGTTTCTAAGGAAAATGAGGGCGAGATACTAGGGTATCCTGCAAAGAAGATCATCCCTGGTCAGAGTTTTTGAGTTATTCAGCTCCTGAATGATCGAATGCACGAAATGACATATGCATGACAAACTCAAGCACCAGTTTCAATAAACCGTTCCTTGACTATTTAGTATCTATTAAAGGAATGTATAACCAAAGAGGTTCCTCGTGTCTCTTTTTTTCGAACGGTCGTTATGAGCAGGGAAAATTCATGCGAATTGAAACCCCCAAAAAATAAACATTCTTTTCTTGCGTTAATGAGCAGATTTATATTATTTTTGAAAGGTTTTCTAAACTTATAGAATGAAATTTTTAAATTCTTACTTGTGCTAGCCAAGGTAGGTTGTTAGAGTTGCTTAGCTATGGTGAATATGATCAACTCTCTATTTCCGTCATCTGCTTTCTAAAAAGAACTCGTCTATCTTTCCATCGTTTTTAGTTCTTCATTTATTTTTTGGCATTTAGGAAAACGTCCACCTACATAATTTTTCTACTGTTGAATAATAATGATCACAGCAACAGCGTTTTAAAACGCTGAATAATATATACTTGAATCAATTTCAGTCTAGGGTATCTTTGCTGTGAGATTAATTTTGGAAGAACAAAAAACTTGAAAATTGCGTGAAGCTTCTGTGCAAAAGTTTTTAAGGATCATCTGAATCAAGCTATTTGTTATTTGGCAAGTTTTAAAGCCTCCACTTCGAAAATTATCACTTGGAAGATTTTTTCGATTCCACAAAATGGTTAAAAGCTTATGAGACCGGCTACCCTATTTTTATAAACAATTTCTTAAAACCAGAAAGAGTGGTTTGTTCCAAATGCCAGAATTGTTCGTCTATAAAAATGACTTCGCTTAAGTTGGCTGAGAGCGGCGAATTTTTCTTCCATGCAAATTATCGAATTCCCGTCTGTGAACCAACAACGAAATATTTTTGATGGAATCGATCACCTGTCCATGTAAATATGAGCTGAGCGTTAGGATTGAAGTGGTTTTGAATGAAGCAATTTTTCACCAAAGCAGTTCTTAGTTTATTTTGTAGCAACACACTTTTGCAAATTTCCGATATGGCTCATTATAATCACATTCCCTTGCTAAATACCATTAATGTCTACCAAACAAGTTTTCAAGACTAAGGTTCCTTCCCTTAAAAATCATGCTTGTTAGGCTCAAGTTTTCAGTTTCTCATAATCACACCTTATAAGCCCAGTGCTTCAACTGTTGTCGGTCATCGAAATAGAAATAAAGAGTGATGGGATATAAGATAACACGGGCTGAAGTATGAATATGGTGATAGAAAACGATTCGTAGTTTGCGTCTAAGACAATAACATTATAAACATATTCTTAAGAACAATAGGTGAACATGCCTAGATAATGCAGTCACATAAAAAACCAAGTTCCCTCGGGTTTCTGAGAAACAACACCTTGAAATTTTCAAGATAGATAGATTCAGCGTTTTTTTGTTGTTGTTTTTTTGGTTTTTTTTCACTCTTAGGGGAACGCTCCTTTCAAGATTGACTCAAGCGTCGATAATTGACGAAAAGAAAATTCTCATTAAATATGGTGATCGGTGTGAAGGACCAAACAGGTTGGAGTAACCTTATCCGCCGAAAAGACGTTAACCCTGCACTCGCACCGTTCGCTTTAATTTTCCAAAAACACGAATTCTTAATTTAGACTTCATCTTGAAATAAATCTGAAATTATGAAATAAGTCACGTTCTCTGATGGACCACCTACTTCACCACGTCGAGCAAAATATTTTCTCGTTTGGCCCTCCTAATTATTCGAAATAATACAGGAACGCAAAATGCCATTAATGTCTACAAACAGCGGGCTTGGTCACTGCATTAAATCCTCTCTCATCGCTCTTTGGAATTTCCTGTCGTTTCCAGTTTCGCAATTTGTGACGAGCTTGGAACGGCCAGCACTGACTTTTTCATAATTTGGCACTTTTCTCTATTTACGGTAATGATGGAACTACGGTTTCGAAAAGGGGTGTAATTATAAACTTAAAGAAATATCACTGAGAAAAGGTTCAAAAAGGAATCCCGGTGAGTTCTTATAAGCTCTTTAGTTTGAATAAACAATAAATCTCCCGTAAACGGTGGATGTTAAACTACAGAAATCCCATCATTTTTTTGGAGAAACCTACAACCTCGTGTCTCGATATATTAGGATTGCATAAAAAGTGTCGAGGCAGAACCCATCAGATATCTTATATGGATTGATTATGATCCAGTGAAGAGAGCCGTTATACTTAATCCAGGGCCTTAATGAGACGAAATTCTGAATGTTGTTGTTAATCGCAACCTTGATCTTAAGGATAATAGCAAATTGATATTTAGAAAGGGTGTGCCGTAATTTAGGATTGGATTCAGCCAAACCATCCAGTATTGTATTTGACTTCCAAGGCGCTCATTGGAATGTCTTTTAAACTATAATTGATAATAGATAAAATTGTTGCAGACTTAAGGTAAGCGAGACCTGCAGGTCAACATTTAGTTCCCGACTCATTACTATTGGGAGCCTTGCAAATTATCTTCCATATTTTTCAAGGTTCTTCTATTTCAAATCATCACTTCTGTCATAATATGAACGGGATTCAAACGAGCTGCATATCAGTTTAAAATGGGGACAGGACAAAACAATTTGTGAAAGGAAATCTTTATAAGCACAGAAAAAAAAAACCCATAATTTTTGGGAAGTTCTATATTTCAAATGAAGAAGATTTTTGTCATCAACTCTATTTTTCTTTACCGCAAATTGAACCCAAACAGCGGGCTTTGTCACTGTTTTAAATCTTCTGTCATCGCTCTATGGAATTTCCCGTCGTTTCGAGTTTCACAATTTGTGACGAGCTTGGAACCGCCAGCACTGACTTTTTATAATTTGGCCTTTTTCTCTATTTACGTTAATGATGGAACTACAATTTCGAGAAGTAGTGTCATTATAATATCGCTGAGTAAAGGTTCAAAGAGTAAACACGTTGTAGAAAACTAAAAATTAAGGATAATGATCTTGTTTATTGCGAATACCTGAAGCTGTTTTTTCGCCAAAAGTTTATTATACCCACATTTGGAAGCTCGGTAAAATTCATTTTCTTTTTATTTGAACCACACAGAAATAGAGGAGTTAAGGATGGATATCAAATCTTGTCATGGGATAAAAGTCAAACTCAAGTTATTCCTTCATTAAGTACAATCATTTCTTACCTTCAAAGATCCAACGTTCTTTGGTGCCCACCTCTAGTGTTATTGAGCCAAACGCGTTTTCTTTTATTACTGTCTGGTAGCTATGGTTACGATAGAAGCTGTTGGTTTCAAGCCAAGATAATCATTAATATTAGAAATGAACTTCCCTCTTCCTGTTTGGGCTCTTCGCACAAAAAAAAAAAATAAATAACACACATACACAAAAAACTAAATTGGTAAAATAATAGCCGGCAAAGAATTTAACCTAATGGAACGGATTGACTGGAGAATGCGTTTTGGACTATAAAATGTTAGTATTAATTCCTTAAAACTGTCGCCTCTTGCGTCGGGTGCAAAATGCATTATACTTATAGATCCTTTTTGTAATTCATGTCAAGCAAACGTAATGCAAATGAATTTGAGAGAAAAAACGATAGACTTCAGTAAGAACTCAAGGGAAGTCCGGCAAAAATGGTTTTGATTTTCATCAAACTGTGGCGTAATTTTAGTTTGAAAACTTACTCTAAACACAGTGAGCTCGGACCAAATACTGACGATTCGTGTTGGAAATGATTTTTCTGTCAAAGTTTATATCCATTTTGCACGAAAGCCGCAATGACCATAATTCACGGACTTCAAGCACACACAACACAAACGATTTACTCGAACCTCAATGTCTTTCAGCTACAATACAAATTTAAGTTGACATTGTGGACAAACAGAGTAAACAAAATGCGATGCAAATTTACGTTGATATGCCAAATACAGCGAATGTATAGCTAAATATATCTGAGCTTGAAAGTTTTTAATCAGTCATCGACAGTGAAGTTGAAATAGATTAATGGCGCTGCAAATATGACTATTTTTTTTCGTGATACGCAGGTTCTTGTAATTTGCTTGCGTTCTTTCAACACCACTCATATTTATTTGCATTGTCTACTATCTTGTCTTATGAAAATTTAAATCAATACGTAATAATGGGCTCGAAATTATTGAAAATTTCCGGCTATTTTTGTCAAGTCGTTCGCTCTTCTTCTCAGGGCTTTGTCACCACAAGTTAGACAAAAAGCACAATGTTTTCCGTCCGTATGATGAAACCATCGCAACAATCTGTACACGATGAAGCATTTAGCCGGCTTCACGCGCTGTTTAGGAGTTTCAAAACAAAGTTCAAGCGCACTTTTATCAGAATAAACAATACATATTTTCCTTATCATTTAACATTGTAAATGTTTTGTTCAAGATGACAGACAAGGCAAATATACCAGAAGCTATTAATGTCTTTCTATGAGACACGAAATTACTTCATTAATAAATTATCTCTTACGTTTATCCAGCTTGCCTAATTCTTCGGTGGAAAACGCGAATTTGCTTTGCTTTGTTTTGCTTTTACTTTTCCAATTAAAGAAATTGAAAATTGAAAAATATATATATATATATTTATATACATATTGGGTCGAAGGTACTCGGATTTTCAATTTACCGTAAAATTGTTTCAGTTCTCATTAAGAGTGATATGCCTTTAAAAAATGGCAGACCAATTTCGAATGTCAATTTAATCAAAGAAATAAAACGTTGGATCAACTGTGTGAGCCACAAATGTAGTTCGTAAGTCTCTATTGTTTAAATTGCAATTGTATTAATCCCGATGCACGGATGGTTTAGTCTCTAAAAGTGAAAATTCTCAGACAACCTTTAGAGCTTATTCACGGACGCAATTTTTTAATGAGTCTTTCTTTATGTTTTTGTTTGTTTCTGAGGCGAGGAACTGTATATAAATTCAAGAAAATGTTCCAGAAAAGAATTGTGAAATTGTTTCGAAGACAGCTTTCAAGACGTGAGATTTGTCTCAGCTAAGAGACTCGCATTTGTCAGGAAACTCAGTTAGCGTGCGTCGCTCTTGAGGCCCTGTTTACTATTCAAGTTGTAATCAGATAGTTATCTTTTAACTGTTGACTAGTCTCATTCGCGTTTTCAACGAAATAGGGAAGACTTCATCTAGGCAGGCGATAAATTGGTTTTTTTTTTTGCAATAATGCAATAACGTATAGACCAAAAACTAACACTGAAGGAAAACGACCTGTTAGCCATGACGGAAACATTACAGTACTGATGGTCTTAAAATAATGAGGGAACTTTTATTCTCAGGGGAAACTCCTTACAAGTTTAATTGAAGCGTCAATAATGGACGCAAAGAAGATTCTCACAAAAATATGTTGATAAAAATAGATCTTATGTACCGAAAGTCCCGCTCACGAAATCCTGCGGATAATGGTAATCGGTGTGTAGGAGCAGACAGGCTGGCGTAACCTTATCCGCCAAAAAAAAAAAACACTCGCACAGTTAGCTTTCATTTTCCAAAAACACGAATTCTTAATTAAGACTGTATCTTGAAATATGTCTGAAATTATAAAATAAGCCACGTTCTTGGATAGATTGTGAGTCTCTTGTTCTAATTCGACGAAATGAATAATAGAAACTCCTTTTTGAATTTAGAATATCGTGTTTGAAGTTGTTAAGCTGTAACTCCCACTTCACTACAGCGAGCAAAATATTTTCTCGTTTAGCCCTCCTACTTACTCGAAATAATACAGGAACGCAATAATCTGAAGTCCTAAGTTATTAGCCATTTCATCTTCCCTGACATTCATTAACGTCAAAATTGATTAATGACGAGTTCTAATAAGCTCTTTAGTTTGAACAAACAATAAATCTCCCGTAGATGGTGGATATTAAACAACAAAAAATTCCATAAGTTTTCTGAGCAACTTACGACCTATGTTTCGATACATCAGGATTGAATAAAGATTGTCGAAGGAGAACCCCTGAGTGTTGTTTTAAGCGCCATTTTCATCTCAAAGATAATAGCAAACTGATGTTTAGAAAAGGTGTACTGTAATTTATGATTGGATTCATCCAAACCATTCAGTATCGGATCTGGCTTCCAAGGCCTTCATTGGAAGAACTTTTAAATTATAAGACATTTTCTTTTTTTTCTACGTTAGATAAAATTGTTGAAGAGACATGTGAGCCAACATTTGGTCCCCGACTTATTTTTCTGATGGGAAACCATTTAAATCAACTTCCATATTTTTTCGAGGTTCTTCTTGTTCAAAATAATCACTTTTGTCATAATATGAACGGAATTCAAATGAGCTGCACATCAGTTTAAGTTGGGCGCAGGACAAAACAATTTGTGAAAGGAAATCTTTATAAGTGCAGAAAAAAAACCATAATTTTTGGGAAGTTGTATGTTTCAAATGAAGTAGATTATTGCCATCAACTCTATTTTCCTTTACCGCAAATTGAACCCAAACAGCGGGCTTTGTCACTGTCTTAAATCCCTAGTCATCGCTTTATGAAATTTCCCGCCGTTTCGAGTTTCACAATTTGTGACGAGCTTGGAACCGCCAGCACTCACTTTTTATAATTTGGCACTTTTCTCTATTTATGTTAATGATGGAACTACAATTTCGAGAAGTAGTGTCATTATGAACATAAAACAAATATCGCTGAGAAAGGTTCAAGAAGTAAACACGTTGTAGAAAACTAAAAATTAAGGATAATGATCTTGTTTATTTCAAATAGCTGAAGCTGTTTTTTCGCCAAAAGTTTGTTATACCCACATTTGGAAGCTCGGTAAATTTCATTTTCGTTTTATTTCAAGTACAAAGAAATAGAGGAGTGAGGGTTAGATATCCAATTTATATCATGGAATGAAAGTCAAACTCAAGTTATCCATGCATTAAATATGATCATTTCTTACCTTCAAAGATCCAACGTTCTTTGGTGACCATCTTTAGTGTTATTGAGCCAAACGTGTTTTCTTTTATTCCTGCCGGGTAGCAATGGTTACGATATATAAACTGTTGGTTTCAAGTCAAGATGATCATTAATATTAGAAATGTTCTGTTCCTGTTTGGGCTCTTTGCACTAAAAGCTAAATTGGTAAAATAATACCAGGTGAAAAATTTAAGCTAATACAACGGATTGACTGGAGCCATGCGCCTTGGACTGTAAATTGTTATTTTTAATTTCTTGAAAGTGTCCCCTGTGGTCAGGTGCCAAAGGCGTTATAATTATATAATGACTGACCCCGCAAAATCCTATTGTGCTCCCTCTGCATTATATTAGCGATTTCAGTCCAAGAAGGTAATTAGGTCTCCAGTACGGTCCAAGTTTCTAAGGAAAAGGAGGTCCAGATACTAGGGTATCCTTCAAAGGAGATCATCCCTGGTCAACGTTTTTGAGATATTAAGCAACTGAATGATCGAATGCACGAAATGACGTATATGACAAAGTCGAGCACCAGTTTCAATAAACAGATGCTTGACTATTGAGTGTTTATTAAAGGAATGTATAACCAAAGAGGTTCCCTGTGGCGTTTTTCTTCAACGGTTATCGTAAACAGAGGAAATTCATGCGAATTGAAGCCCAATAAAAACGTTCTTGCACGCACCAATGAGCAGATTTATATCAGTTTTCGAAAGTTTTCAAACCGTACAAATCTAGGATGACTTTTAAAATTTTTAACATTTGGTAGCCAACGTACGTTGGTAGAGTTGCTTAGCTATGGTGAATATAATCAACGATTTATTTCCCTCATTTGTTTTCTTGAAACAGCTCAGTTATCTGTTCTGTTTTTAAATCATAGTTTTTTTCTCATTTCGAAGAAAACTCCACCTACATAATTTTTTCTGCTGTTGAAAACTGTTGATCACAGCAACAGCGTCTTAAAAAAACTAAATAATATAAACTTGAATAAATTTCAGTATCCTTGCTGTGATATTAATTTCGGAAGAATCTAAAATTTGAAACTTGCACGAAACTTCTGTGCAAAGGTTTTGTCAAGTATAATCTCACTCGAGCTATTTTTTATATGACATGTATTAAAGCCTCCACTTTGAAAAATAATACTTAAAAGGATTTAGCGTCAAAGGTTTTCTTCAACTCCACAAAATGGCTAAAAGCTTACGAGACAGGCTACCCTATTTTTATAAACAAATTTTTAAAACAAGAAAACGTGGTCTATTCCAAATGCTAGCATTGTTCTTATACAAAAATTACTTCGCTTAAGTTGGCTAAGAGCGACCCATTTTTCTTCCATGAAAATCATAGAATTCCCGACTGCAAAAAACAAAATGTTTTTGATAGAATCGATTACCCGTCAAAACATAGATTTAGCGTTTATTCATTTTTTCTTTTATCTTTACATTCTCAAGAGTAAATTCCTTACAAGATTGACTGAAGCGTCAATAACTGACGAAAAGCAATTCTCACAAAATGTGGTAATAAAAATAGATCATATGTAGCGATAGTCCCGCTCACGAAATCCTACGATCAATGATAAAGGCACTGTGCAGGGCCAGACAGGTTGGCGTAAAACTTATCATTTCGTTTGCAGTTTCATAATTATGATGAGTGTGGAACCGACAGCACCGACTTTTTCACAATCTGGCATTTTTCTCTATTTACGGTTATGATGGAAATATAATTTCTACAAGGGGTCTCATTATAAACATAAAGAAACATCACTGAGAAAGGTTCTAGAAGTAAATCCTTTGTGGAAATCTTGTTTATATATAGCCGAAGCTGCCTTCTCGCCAAATGTGTTACATACTCATGTTTGGAACCCTAGTAATTTTGTTTTGTTTTGGTGTTTTTTTTTTTTTTTCAACTACACAGAGATAGAGGAATTAATGGTGGATATCAAATCTTATCATGGAATGAAAGTCAAACTCAAGTTATTCATGCATTAAGTACATTATCATTCAATCGATTTTAATATATTTATAGCTAAATTATGCTAATGACATTGGAAAGACAGAATTTTTTCCTGCCATCCATAATTTTCTAAAGCGTGTTTAGTTTTCCTTGTATGAGTTTTTATCTTATTTTTTTTATTCATTAATACAAGTTGAAAGACTTGAACAGCTACCCATGCACAAGACGTGTTAATCAACATTGTTTTCGTGCATAACGTGTCCTAAGTCTAATCAGACAGGTGCTATCAAACAATATTGCGTGATGTGTTATAGTTAAACAAGAGTTTTCATTGAGACATACACCCTGGGGTTGTTTAGTGCGATTGAAAATGGATCCCTCTGCGTCTCTACGATAATTAACAACTCCTGCAGTCTCAACCACTCAACACAGAAAGTTTGTTCGATCGGGAGTTAAGAACTTTATTCCTCTATCATTGATTCTACAAAAATACATTTTTAATTACTTAAACTATCAAAAAAAACTATCGAAAAAGTAAGCCAGCAGGCCGATCGAAATTTCTTCGATTGACCGACCGGAAACTTTAAATAAATTGACAAAATAATGATGAATTTCACTCTTGGGAAAAAAATATAGATAAGAAACAATTTCAAACTTTGCCATGAGCATGTTTCGCAATAATAATAGAATATGTTGGATTATTTTTCACTTGGTCGAAATATTCCATTCAAAGCTGCTTTCTTCCTATCTGCAAAATTTTAGCACATATTGTTTTGACTGTAGCAGATAATAGCGGCGTATTAATTAGGAAGTCAATTGCAAATAATCAAAATGTATTCTTAGCACCATGTTTGGTTTTAGCAAATTGCAAGATTCCAGGCTTTATTTTCGTATTATCTATGAGGTTATATAGAAATTTGCACCAGCTCTAAATTCTTTTAAAAATTTAGCAACACAGATCTTAGGGCGAGTGCCAAAGTGTACCGCCCAAACCTTACCTTATAGCCGTGGACTATAGCCTTCTCCGAGCACGAGAAGACACATTCTGCAAGCCCGGGCTACCTAGAGGGTCTCAATGGGGTTCACTATTAGCCGTAACACGGCCAAAAAATTTAGCCATTAGTGGTAAAAATTGACAAATTTTAACCGTTAAAAAAATGTTTAGTGAAAACAATGGAAAGGTGTTAACCGTTAGCCGTAAAACCCATCACCCCATTGGGACCCTCTACCTATGCCTAAGTCGTTAATCTCTTATTCGGTTGATGAATCTCGGAATATGACTCAAGGTCTACCTCAAAATCCCTGTCTAAATCTTTTCGGAGCATTTTTCTTATAATGAATTGTTGTTTTGATTTCGTTTTAGGTCATAAAATCAAAGAAATTTGCAAAGAAAAAAAATTGAGAATCACTGTGAATCTGTTTTTGCTACCTGTTTTCTTACTCCGCCTCTGGACACTGGTTTAAAACTTTGAAATACTGAAACTGGGAATAAAACGTAAATTTTTTTTTAAATATCCTTTATAGATGTTTTCGAATTTGATGGCAGTGTGACTTAGTGGCCAGGGTGCGCAATACTTGTAATCTGTTGGTCCCGGGTTCAAACCCCACCATCCTACTCTATGGATTTTTTTTTTTTTTACCCAGTATTCCACTGTGTGGCTGCACTTTGTTCATAGCCAACCTCAGTTACTTCCCCATCTCTTACAACGTATTACCCTTATTCATACCACGTATTACCCTTATCATACACTTTGGTGGACTGATATGGTCGATAATTATGGGGTAAAAATGGATAACACGAAATAGATAACTCGCGTCCCGTATATCAGCTATCTAATTCTTTGATGTCAGTCTCTCTTTTTCTTTTTTCTTTTTTTTTTTAAGTTTTCAAAAGTCTACGAGTCCTCAGCTTCTATATTCGCTAAGAATGATAAACTAAAAGGGTTGGAAGTAAAAACGAAGGAATGGTAAGGGGCTAGTTTTGTTGGCTCAGCTGACCTCAACTCAACCGGGCACGTTGCTAACAGTTAACGATCATATGTAAATTAACTTCTGAGTTGAAAACAAACCTTTGCTTCTTTGTGGACATGTTTTTATGATTGCGGCGTGATTGAAGGAAGTTTTGGGCAGACTAAAATGTCCTTGTTTGATTTCTCATTCCTGTAAGATACAATGCTTGAAGATATGTGCAAGTCTAAGCTGCTGTTGAATGATGTGCCAGTGTTTCATGAGAACCTTTTTAAGATTCGGTGTGGCCGGGTTATTAGCGATAACAAACGGTAAAATTTCTTTCTTTGTTTCTTTCTTTCATATCTATCATTCTCACTTGTTATTTTGTTAGTGGTCGTGCTAAGTGCATGGTGATCTACTTGTCCAGAATATCGCTATTTCCGATTTTTTTCTTTCGTTTTCTGTTTTTTGTTTGTTTGTTTGTTTTTTTTTTGTTTTGTTTTTTTTTTCCTGTTTTTTGTTTTTGTTTTTGTTTTTTTATTCTTTCTTTTATACTTTCAGAGCATTTGCAACCGTTGTTAAAATTACTAAAGCAGACCATCCTGTGAACCTCACCATCTTCCATTGCAGGATCAGTACCAACCAACCAGCCTAACCAGTCTATACCACATCTGAAAGCTAGCACACGCATTGTTGGCATTTTTGTTCCTGCAGTTCCCAAAAAACGATACCATCCCGCAGGGAGTTGAATGTCACACAACACTTGTCCAGATAGCGGTGTCTGGTGAATTCTGTTTCGATTGGCTTCACTCAGGTTATTATAATGATAGCAAAGATCGGCTGCAAAGGGACTTAGGTTATTAGAATGAATGGTTTAAGATCTTTTTCAACGTCTTATAATTCTGTTAGTTTGCCAATCAGTGGTGAGACCTGTACTAAACAAGAACAGTGACCATGCATCCCTAATAAGAGACCAAGTAGTCCATGTGTAGGATATCGTTTCTCGACGAAACTAAAACAGTCATAATGGAAATCCAAATTAATTTAGCAGGAATTTGAGTTAGATTGCAATGGCCACCTAAGAAGCAACAGGTTAGATTTCACTCAATACTGCTTTGAAGGGTTAAAAATAAAGAGAGAACGACTTTGTAGAACTAATTCCATGGTGTATGATGTGAGATCTCATAAAACTACGCCGGAAAATACGACTACAACATAAGGCCTAACATAGTTAGACGACTGGTGAAATACCTTTCCCAGATGACGAATTGAAAATGCTTTAAACTTTGTAAGTTGCTCATCCATTTCTGCGAAACAATATCATGAAATTGACATAAACATAGTAAGATGACCGGTTAAAAACGTTGAAATTTTTCTAAATTGCCTAGCCCTTTTCTGCAAAGTAATAGCATATCATTCTTGTCAAGCGTCTTCAAATTTATAATAATAATAATAATAATGATAATAATACAGTATTTATATAGCGCTATTTCTATTGCTATTCAATAGTGCTTTACAATTTATTTATAAAAGACATTGATAAAATTTATAAAAACGTAAACATCACTAAAATATGAGTAAAAAACTAGCTAATAAAAAATCTGTAATGATGAGAGTAAAAACTGTGAAACTTGTAATAGAACTAATTCACTAACTAATTAACTAACTAGCTGACTAACTAATTAACTAACCAACTAGCTAGCGACCTAGCTAACTATAAAATAGCTAATTAACTCGCTAAGCTAATTATAGAATTTGTTGAGAAGGTTAATTATAAAATTTGTTAAAAAGGTATGTCTTTATACACGTCTTAAAGTCTGATAGCGAGCTGCTCTCTTTTATGTTGTTCGGAAGAGAGTTCCATAGAGTCGGTGCTACAAAAGAGAAACACCTGTGACCATAACTTATTAGCTAGACAGGTGTTACTTTAAGTAAGTTTTTGGAGGAGGACCTCAGATTTCTGGTTGGTACATAAGGCTTCAGCAGTTCAGTGATGTAACTAGGGGCTTGTCCGTTGAGCGCTTTGAAAGTCAAAAGTAATATCTTGTAATCTATGCGCTGGCTAACTGGGAGCCAGTGAAGCTGCTTTAAAACAGGTTTGATGTGGTCATACTTTCTTGTACGAGTGACAACACGAGCTGCAGCATTCTGGACATTTTGTAGACGATCTATCAGGAATTTGGGTCATCCATATAGTAGCGAGTTGGTGTTATCTAGCTTAGATGTAATGAACGCATGAACTAGTTTTTCAGTATCTGCTAGAGATAAGCAGTCTCTTATCTTGCTAATGTTTCTAAGATGGAAGAAACAGGCTTTGCAGGTACTGATAACATGCTTATCTAGTGACATGTGCTCATCAAAGATAACTCCAATGTTCCTTGCAGAGGGAGATGGCTCGATCCGCTCACCAGACACATCAACATACGCTATTGATGGGGGTGGACGGTGTCGTGCACTCAAGATCAATAGCTCTGTCTTTCCTCTGTTTAGTTTCAGTTTATTGCACACCACCCACGAGTCTATCTCAGAAACACACGCCTCTATTTTTGCTGTAGAGCTGGGTAGTTCGGCGGGGGTGGGCTTGAAAGAGAGATAGAGCTGGGTGTCGTCGGCGTAGAGATGGTAATTAAGTCTGTGCCGTCTAATGATGTCCCCAATGGGTGAAGTGTATAGTAAGTATAGAACCGGACCTAGTACTGATCCTTGGGGGACACCGTACCGAAGTTCTTTCATCTTTGACTTGTTTCCATCAATTATCACAAACTGTTTTCGGTCTTGGAGATATGATCGAAACCATTTTAACACATTTCCTTTTACTCCATAGCGTTTTGCCATTCTTTCCAGTAGTAGGTCATGGTCGACTGTATCAAACGCCGCAGACATGTCTAACAGTAACATGACAACACATTTTTGACCGTCGAAATACAAAATTTCAACGCCAACCGTCGAAAAATGACTCTTGCACTTCTTTAGTCAATATCAACGCCGCACCTGCATCCATAACTCGATGGTGGCCCGCTACACGTTATATATTTCTTAACAAACAAGCCGTTTTTAATGAAATATAGCATGTCACACAAAGTTGACAGCTTTCCTTCCTGAAGTCATTGGTGCAAATTATATGCACACGTTTAAATTTCAAAATTTAAAATTATTAACACTGAAAGAAAGAAAAGACTAAATAATTTATAACTTTACTTCTCTTGAAAGTGTATTAGAATTCTCGAGAAAATTTAAATCTTTGTCTAATCAAAATTATTCTGATGAGCAGTTAAAGATGGATTAGAGGTTCTCTTTTTGTTTTTAAAATAACTTAGCGATCTTAAGACAATATATTTAATCATTTATTACTCGAGCCAAGTAATTTCACTTTCGGCCTTCTCTCTTGGTCAATAAGTACGATTGATAGATAGTTTCATGTTCCTGATTAAAGTTCAAGGTAATTAATCATTATATCAAACCTCGGTCTCAAAATGAAATAATGATCAGTGCTAATGAGCTGTTTTGTTTGTTGCTTAAGTCACCTGACAAATGACGACCGTTTTTACCTATTGTGTCAATGCTTATATACCTCACAGAAATAGTGCGAGATCCATCGTGAGGTAGCCTATTACATAAATCCGATCCATGATGTGGTTATTAGGGTGAATACTATTATACTAGCACGATTTTGTCGTTTATGACCAGAGGGTCGTTAATGGATGGGCCGATCTGTGAAATATGGTTGGCTATACTGATATTTCCTTTTGCAATCAAAAATAACTCTAGCTGACGGAATAGACTGTTTGCCGCACCGTTCAAATAATAGAAACTGGACTATTGGGAAGAAAAAATTGTGTTATCAATGCCTTCGTTATACAGGGTGGAGCAAGACAAAAAAACTACTGAAAGAAATGAAGATCATGCACATCTGAGCTCAAAAGAGGTTCAATTAAGGAGGGTTTGCACAACTCTTTCCAGTCTGGAAGAGGAAGAATTTGGGAAAAATATTAATTGAAATCTCGTAAAAAGGGTTGTGGTTATTCATCGTGGTGAATAACATGTAAAAGCAAAGGTTTTTCGTTTGTCTCACGATGTAGTCACGTGTGATGTAGATCGCGACGTTTCGACTGCAGACTGCTAGTCTTCTTCAGGCGATGAGGTCGACTGGTCATGCGTGATCTTACAAGCATGGTGCTCTACTGCGATTAGTTGTTTTTTAAAAGCTCTGATTGGTGCATTTCGATCCTTGCTGTTTCACTCAGTGATTTGCTCCCTCGGCGGTCCGCTGTCGCACGGCTCTCCTGTTGTTGTATTTTTTGATAGTTGGCATCCACGCTTCTGGAATTTCTATTCCGCTATCCCTGTTGATGTTGTTAGGGTGAAGTCTCATATGAATTGCCTCTTTGACTCTGCACGTGAAGTAATAAGGGTCACGATCAATAAACTTTACTTCGTTCCAGAGTGGCTTGTGTCCAGTGTTGTGAGCATGTTCTAAAACGGCGGAGGTCTCAGTACGAGCGAGTCGGATGTCTTGATCGTGTTCCTTAATTCTGTCTTGCATAGGTCTTCCAGTCCCTCCGATGTACACCTTGCCGCATTCACAGGGAATCCTGTAAACTACGCCATCTTGTTTAGCCAGGTCGACAGCGTCTTTTGGTCGTACTAACTGAGATCTTAGCGTAGTCTCCGACTTGAAAATAGAGCGTACGCCTTGTTATTGTAGGCAACGGCAAAGCTTTTCGGATAGACCTTTGACCTTAGGGTAAAACCGCTGTAGCTTTGAACCCGTTGGCGGGTTCGGCACTGTCGTTTGGTTTTCCGGTCTTGGTAAGTTTCTGCGAGAAAGAAAAAGGATAGCCATTAGAAAACAGAACAGATGTTTTTCTCCTCGGAGATGACGGAGGGTTTTGTCACTAGACGTTTGGCGCGCTCTAAGGGCACTTAATAAGAGCGCGTTTTACTGATTGAGGATGATGTGAATCATTCGCTAAGTATTGATCGGTGTGCGTGGGCTTCCTTTATACGCTGATGGTGAGTCGGCCGTCAGGTTCTCTTGAAACTGCGGTGTCTGGGAAGGCGAGTTTGTTGTCTTTCTCTGCCCCCATGTTGAAGCGGATGGAAGGCTACTGGTTGTTTAGATGCTGTAAGAAGTCATCCACGTTTTCGTGATCCAGGATGGCAAAGGTATCGTCCACGTAGTGTTTCCAGGTCCTAGGCTCGTAGGATGATGTAGTTATCGCATGTTCTTAGAAACTCTCCATGTAGAGAGGACTCCCCATCGCGGCGCCGTCTTTTTACTCGTCAATCGATCCGTTATACGGGAAGTATGTGGATCTCAATACGAAGTTCAAAAGGTCAGCGATCTGTGGAGGCGTTAGCACGGTGCAGTCTGCGAGGCTTGGGTCGTTCTCGAATTTAAGCAGTGCAGCTTGTACGGCGGCGTCAATAGGAACGTTGGTAAACAGCGATTCTACGTCGAAAGATACCATGATCTTGTTGTCTAGGATCGTCTCATTGCTGACGGTGGACACGAAATGGGCTGAATTGGTCACCGTGTGTTTTGAATTTTCTGTTAAATAGAAAACAACGTCAATATAAAGTGTCAATACGAAGCATTCGTGGTTGTTTGCATGCATTCGGTCTCCACGTGTCACAAGTGATTGCTCCTTGATTAAATGGCTGAGGGATCAGTATAGTGACAGTAGACTGAAAGTGGTTTCCCTCATTATTTATTTTTTAAACCCCTGGATGTTACTTTTCTAGTGTTTGAGTGGTTCACTCAACTCCAGTTATCAGCTCAAATGCACTTTGCACTCACCGATATGTAAACTAATTCATACAGGTGTTTCTAAATTTTGTAATTAAAACAAATACATCTAACTCTCATGGCATTAACGAAAACCTTTTTACCATCTCCCTTCCAACTCACGCTCATGGAATAATTTTTAACTATCTTTTCCACTGGCAAACCCTCCTTTGTTTCCCTTTTGCCTGTTTCATTGTAGTACCTACTCCCACCCCGTTTGGTACGGGTAACGGTAGCTTTAGCTTAGTGGATGCTATTCAAATTATATGCCCATTCATATAATATCTTATATCAATTTGGTAATAAACCCTTTTTTACACCTTAGAATGACTAGAATTTAATTTCATATGATAATATCACTTAAGGCCACAAGAATAAAGGAAAAGATCATCAACTAAAGAGGTTCATTATTGTTAAAACATGTGTAAAAAACAATTGTAAACTCCTTAGGAAATGTATCAAGAATTATTTGGAGAATATGCAGACTGGTTTTTGGATGTATAGAGTTGATGGAAATTCACTACCATAGCTTATGAGATTTTCTTGAAAATAAATAAAAGATTATGTACATTGACTTAAGCAATCCTGACCATGAAATCAAAGCTTAACTGAAGCTAATGACTTGTTTCTAATCATTAGCAATGACGCATGACTTTGACTTCAAAGTTTGATGGAATCAAGCGTAATCTATTCCCAAATAACTCCTGCTGGTCCCCAGATTATTAAAGCACTTTGTAGTGACCTTTTTGGAAGTTTTAACTTTGCGGTAGTGATTTACTCGCATTAAAAAAATAAGGCTGACTTTTACATACAGATTTAGTTCTCTGTTCAAGATTTTCATTTATGTGGGAAACTTTCATATCTGGAGTTCAAATTTGATGCTATATCGTGCATTGCAAAACTTCTGACGAGCTACTCGATGACTTTAAAATGATATTTACAACTTGCGTTCACTCACACCAGCTAATATTAATATAAACTAGTCCTTTCGTATGAGTTATGTTTTCTGTTTTTAAGGGAACGACAAAGTTGACAATGTCAGTACAATCAAGAAAAGTGCCATCTCATTTTCGAATTATATCGTGGCGAAAATTGTCATAACGTACTTTATGTTGCAAACATGACGTAAACAAGGTGTATCGTGTCTCTTTGTGAAACTTATCAGTTACTGCAGTCACCTTCGAATCAATCTGAAAGCGATTCGTGTTAACCCTGCCGGTCTCGAAAAAAATGTGAAACCGGTTTAAATATGTTAAGAATTTGAAATAGTGTAGTAGGAATTTAAATAATGTCTTCGTCACTTTCAAGGAATACTTTCATCACTAGCTTCATATTATGACACCCTTTGGTCGACAACTGATAAAGACCACAACTTAATACGGTCAATGATAACTGTTGAGCAAAAGGAGAAAATAAGTGAGCTAAACAACTCGTGTCCTGCATTCTTTTAGGATCGCCTCTCCTCATATCTTGTAATTCAATATGCCGAGTGATGTACATTATTCTCTAGGATTTCATTAATCCAGATTTTTCCTCTTCTTTTATTTTCATTTATTTTCTCACGTTTTTTTTTTTTTTTCGTTATTAATTTTGTTAGCAACCAACCTCTTGTAATTATTTCATGTACTAAGGAGATTTGTTTATGTACAATTCTAGGCACTTATCGTTTGAGTATTTGCAACCAGTAGAGCTACCACTAAAGCAGACCATCCTGTTAACTTCACCATCTTACCCAGTAGGATGAGCAGTCATTAACCAGCCTGACTAGTTTGTTCCACATCTGTATGTTGGCATAAGCGTTGTTGGCATTTTTGTTCCAGAAGCTTCCACAAAACGATACCATCCCTCAGGAAGTGAATTGTCACACACCTCTTGATACTGGGGTGTTTCGTAATTGCTCTTTCTATCGGCATCACTCAGACTTTTGTAATTATGACACAGATCAGCTAAAAAGTAAAATGATGATCATGAAAGGACTATAATTATCATTAACTATGATCAACGTAACACGTTTTTCACCTTAACTTTCTTTGTCTTTCAGCACCAAAAAAAAAAAGTCATGCAATAGGCTAGATGCAAACTAACTCTTGTAAGGAAAGTTTATTCAAAGTTTTTTGAGAGCACGATATCCAAATTCGCGTTTTCAAACGGCGCATGAAAGAAGGCAAATTTTAGGTACAGCTGGTGTGATGACCAGTTAGCTTTATTTGGCCAGAAATTCCCTCCTGATCGGCAATGATTTAGACCGAGTCAATCCAAGATCTGTTTAACAAAGTGAAAGTCATGGCCTGATGTCAGACGCACCTTCACAATTAAAACCAACACCGCTAATTAGGGTTACAAGAGCAATTTTATGAGCCATGCGTACTAATGCAAGAGGTATTTGCATGGCATTTGTTCTTTTTAGCTGCATTCATCAATATCTGAAAGAAATCATGATATTTACGACTTTCAACACAAGACGCTAGAAAATCAATTGAAAGGGAGGGGGGGAAGGATCTGTTTCGTATGGAATTCTCCTTCCTATGAGAACTATAGGAATTTTTACTGCTTGTCTGACTACAAACCTCTTGTAACAGAAACGCACACTATGAAGTACTTTTGAAAAATTTATTTGTCTTGAAAAAAACATCCATTTCTGAATAAAAGGCTAAGTTGCGTTCTTTTGGCCAATGAAATTGTTACTTCTGGCGTTATAAAGGAGAAGAAAGAGAGAGAGAAATGACGATAAAAATCCTACCGGATCGATTAAACGAAGAAATAAAAGACTTAATGGTCGAGTGCACGAGAATTTTACATAATTCAGTTATATTTTGGAAGTTAGCACTGCAAATTCGTAAATTCTATTTACGAATTTAAAACCGCTGAGAAAATCAAACTGTTGATATTTCTTGAACTCCATAATTAGATAATGATAAGGACGGTATTCAATTTTTTCTCTTTCTTTCTTTCTTTCTTTCTCTTTATTTATTTTTTTTATTTTTCACTATTCCTCTATTTCTTAAAAATACTGGTGCTTGGCTAGAGGATGTTTAATAAAGGAATACGTAACTCAACCAGTCCCTTGTGGCTCTTTTTGAACGATTATGGAGAAAAGAAGACTTCATGCTAATTTGCATCGACACCAATCATTGTTATCTGCCATTCAAGTTATTTTCGCTTCGGCAAGTTTTTTGAAATAAGACATTTCCTTCAATCCTACGAAATAGCTGATTTCCAAAATTGTGATCGACAGGATACTGTATTTTATCAAGCAAATGTATATCACAGAAAAGTTGTTTTACTTCATATAATGGCATTGTTGTATAAACTAGGTTCTCTGAGACGGCTAAGCAGTGCAAAATATGCCTCATTACGATACATACTAAATTTAAAGTAGTATGATACGTCGTTGAGAGGGAAACATTAGGAATGCAATCGGTCAGAATGAAGTTTTTTCTTAGCTTCAGAAGTATTTGGTTGTATGTTGAAGTAAGTTCTAAACTTTCAGAATGGGATAAGATAAGATATACACTCATATGTTGAATAACATTCTACGTCTACGAAAGGAGTTTCTAGAAATTTCTTCTTTAACTAGTCATGCTTATTGAATTCGGCATGTAAATATATTCAATTATATTTGCTCATCGCTTGAACTATTAGCCATCAGCAAAATACTAGTAAGCCGACATGCAAATAGAGAATGAAACATGGGCGTGCGTTGATATGGAATTTCTCTTCAATTGTTTAACTCGAACGAGTGAGGTGTCGAGTTGAAAACGAGAATTGAAATTTCATATCTACCAGCAACCACGTATTATTTTGTTTATCGTACAAACACAGTAGCCCTTTATTGAGAAGAAAAGTCAACTTTCTTGATGAATGAAAATAACAGGATCGACAATCCCCAAATAAAAATCGTAAAGTGCTTTGGTCCTAAGGCTCAAGATGAAAAAATGCGTTGAAACATCACAAAAACAACAATGGACGTAATTTTAAATAAACAAAAAATTCTCAGTTATTGACTAGGCCCTTCCCGGCAGAAGAAATAATTCAAGGAAAATGACCAAAATCGACCTGTGGCAAATCTTCCAGTTATCGATTTTCGTTCCCAACCACGAGAAATGCCGTTGAATATGAAACTTTCTGTTTTTCGTTTTGTATTTTTGGTTCTCTTCTCTTTATAGGAAAGTTTGAATGTCACTGTCTGTTCGTTTATGTGATAAAGTAAGACTACACGCATACGAGTCCAGGGATAGAAAATGATTATCAGTTGGCAACCCACCTCCATCAAACGTCATGAAAGCCATAAATACAGTCTAGAATGCGAATATGAAAAGCGCAAAATTTTCCATGCTTCCTTAGAAAAAGCGGACTTCAATATAAATGTCTTCTGTTTACCACAAAGTTGGAGTCAAATAACAGCATTCAATATCGGATTAAACTGAATACAAACCGAACTGTCTAGATAAAAGATCATTTTTTCCGTCATGGGCCAGATTCTGGGCCTCAGCAAATGAACGAAAGAGTAGTTGCTCAAATGTTGGTGGGGGTCAGGCAGACAAACCAAAAAGGGGAAAAAATGGAGAGTAGGAGAGTCTGTAATTCTTGTTTTGAATACCTCATTCCGCCTACTTAACAATCCTCTCCCCGATGAATTCATTTCGGTGTCAATATGTTAAAAACGCGCTAGTCTTCATTCTCAATTTTTTATCCTGTTTGCTGGGCGCAAACCAAGGGGAACTGAAGCTTCCTCCTACACCCGTCACCTTTAAAAAATTCTCTGGGATGAATGCTGGGATATTCGGTTGCAGTTGGCGTGGTTTCCTCGATCTCCAAAAAAGAGGAATCGGTGCCTCTTTGTTTAGCGAAGCCAAAGCAATGCATCAATATTTCTATGTTTTACCTTTATTTACAAGAAAAAAGAAACGTCTGCCAAATAAGAGTAACTAGAATTATGAGTCAACACTCAGATAATGCGTGATAATTTGTTTTTTTTTTTTCTTTTCATTGTGTAGTTTAGTGGCAAACTTGGATAAACAGCAGTCCTTGTCACTTTGAAGAGAAAGTTTAAGGCGTTTATAGGGAAACTAAAAATCATGCGGTGGTGGAGGTGCGCGAATTTGCATCTCATACTCAAAAATTGTTTGCTACGAAGCTTTATCTTATTCATTTATTTATCTTTGCTTATCTTCTCTGAGTATAATATTATTATTTTCACTTATTGCCGACCCTAACACCCTTAAATTACCTGAGTAGCTATGCGAATTTTCCTTGCTTAATTAAACCAGACAGCTGAACAGACAAACTGAACAGTTTTAAATGAACGTCGAAAGTGATTCATCACTGGCCGATTTTCCTTTTTCCCTTACTTTCTTTCATATGTTGTTAGCAAAGTTTCGCCGTTCATTACTGTCCCTTACTGTGATACCTTAAGTCAAAAACCGTCTTGATGTATCGATCTGTTCATTTCTGCCCGGCTGTGGTGTCATGCATCTACCTTAACCTGTCATTGCTGTCCTTGTTCATTGTTTCATTTGAAAATGTTTCATGCATGATAAATGTAAAGCATTCACATGCAGCTCTAAAATTATATTTAAATGGTTACTCAATTAAAAAATCTGAGGCACAGGATGACCTAACCTATACCAGTTTCCTTAAACTAGATCATCTATGACTTATCCATATTCCGATAAGTTCCTTACGCTTTTAAAAAATCTCGGTTGTGTTTTGTCCTATTTCCTCACCGTTCAAGTTTCTTCCCGGGCATTAGACACAAATAATTACAGATAAATAAGTAGTAACATTTTTTTATGACTCAGAATAGTCTAGGAATATCATTTTAGGCAGCTCTATCCTTTCAGAGCTATTATATTTTTTTTAAGTTACGGAACAATGACAGATTTTTTTGTATTTATCACTCTTCTACTGGATAAATACATACATGGATAAAGTTTTACCAGAAGAACGCACTGAATAACTTTTAAGTTTTTAACTTTTCGCGCTTTATTAAAATAAAGCGCGAAACCTTCAGATAACTGCGAAGCTATTATATACATTGATAAACTCAAATATTAAATATGGCTTCGAAAATTTGTCGGTTTTTTCTCGATTTCTTTCAGATGTTACTTACTCTTATTGAGAGGGCATTGGGGTTAATCAAAAACCTTCCTTATTAACTAATTCTAGACTTAGAAACCCAACCACGAGTGTGGTTTTGTCATTAAAGCAAACAGAAGACTGAATTAAAAAATAATAAAAATAGAAAAAAAAAAGGTGATAATAAAATGGGTACATATAAGAATGCAACTAAGAAACGGTACATGGAATTTCAGAATCAAACCGCAGCAAAAATTGCCTGAATCCCCATTACATCGCAAGAAGAACGAGTCTCCCTACAGAAATAAGCTGTGTTATAAATATTTGTTATCAGTCTATGGTATCGTTACGGATGAGATTTTCCTGTGGAATTAAATAAGACATGCGTAAAAAATTTACTTAAAAAGGCTCAACTTCGATAACTGTTTTGTTTTCTTTCATTTCAAAGGTTTTCAAACGCAAAGAAAAACAAATTTGAATATTAGTCATTGGACCAGTTAATGTTTTCCATGTTTATTTTCCTTTCCTACTGACTTGGTAGTTGTGTTTCCTTGACTGTATGTGTAAAGTGTTAAATTACCTTCAGGCCCATTTATTTCTCTTCTTATCTTGTGAGGTTTTATGCTTCACTTTTCGTCTGTCCCGCAGAAGCGCTTTGGATAATTTTTAGGCGCAAGAAGTTCGTATATATAATATAATCCACAGCTTTTCACAAAAATTGACCTACTATCTCCACAATCGGTAGAGTGAGAACCAAAGCAGACATTTCGGCGAACTTTACCATCTTCTACTGAAGGATGAGCAGTCTCTAACCACCCTGACTTGACTGTACCACATCTGCCTCTTGGCACAGGTGTTGTTGCATTTTTGTTCCTGCATCTCCCAGAAAACGATACCATCCCATAGGGAGTTGGCTGTCACACAACGTCGGTTCAGGTTGCGGTGTTCGGTGATTTGTGTTTCGATTTGCCTCACTCAGGTTTGAGTAATGATGGCAAGGATCGGCTACAAAGAAAATTTTAATTATAAGGGCATTAAAGTCATTAGAGTCAATGGTAAAATTTATTTTTTCTATGTTCACATAATTCCAGCAGTTTACCAACCGGCAGTAGACCTTGCAATTCATGAGAATAAAAATAACTATTTATCATATGGCTTTAGTTTGTTGCCGATATAGCGGACACTCTGATTGGCTAGGAACGAGATCAGAGCTGGGCATTTTACAGCAGTAGTGCCCATTAGCTAAGAACAGATTATGCAAATTAGGAAGAGCACAAATGTCACATATGTACCGCGACTGCACTCTTCCTTTATTCGGAAATTCGAGCGCATGAAAGTGATGACGGCCGATGAAGGGTCTGAGAAGTAAATTCAATTAAAGTATTCAAAATTGTGAAGAACAGCGAATGTACTGTTTTAAGTTACTTTTCAGGTTGTGTATGAGGTAAACAAACATGAATACATTCAATCTCACATCTGATATAGGAAATCGTTCAAACTTGCATTTAAAAGCTGTCAGTGAAATGATAAAACTTAAAAATTAATTTGTTTTTGACCTATCAGCAACCTTAACAGCGTATCGAAGTGCGCAACTTAGCTTATACTGGTCAGAATGAACGCTGGTGTTGGCAAACTCTGTACCAGGTCGCTGAAGTTGCGTTAACAATTTTGAAAGTTGAATCAGTGAAAGAAAAAAATCAATCATTGAACAATACCCTAAGCACATATCAACAGCTAAATAATATGTACTGAACCAAATGATAGCCCAACTCTCGCAAAGCATCACTTGAACTTGGCAAGTTCTGTTTTCCAGCCATTTCCTTTTCAAAAGAGCTTTTCAAAGCTAATTCTGTCGCTTTTGAGTCTTTGAAAATCTCTATTACTTGCCGAATTGAGTATTCCTCGGCATGTTTAATTTTCATTTGGCGTCAAACGGACTATCCTGATCGGAATTGAGTGGAAGGCGATAATTTTTTTCGGAATTCTGCACGAACTTACCAAACAGTTTCGGCTAGCCACGAATTGTAATAAAAGATTTCGTTTTGAATTCTGTTCCTTTCGGGATATCTACGGTCATTTTCATATCCCCATGCCACACAGATCAATGATCTTATCGGCCCATCATGGGCCCATCACAGAAAGGGACAAAGTTTACAAGCATACAACTTTAAAATAATTTATATCTTCATCCCCCTGAGAGACCTGATACTAGGTTGGCAAGTCCCAGCATTCATTTGCACGCAGTATTGGCAAAGTCGCGTATTAAGGATACAGCTAACATAATTTACATAGTTATGACATATTTAAAAATATGGCAGAGCAGAAATGAATTAAAAGGCTATCCAATACAACTCTATAAAGATGAAAGGCATGGCAGAAAATAAACGTTTCTTTACAATTAAAACCATCCAGTTAAGAATTTTTTAAGAAACCAAACATACCTTTGCATTCAAAACCATCCCCATTGTATGTGGGATTGCAAGAGCAGTTGTATGAGCCCTGAGTATTAATACAAGAGGCATTCGGATGACATTTGTTCATTTTCGTAGGAGCCTCACTGCATTCGTCAATGTCTAAAAGATAATGTGAATACTACGTCGAGATCAAGCTAAAATGAATGTCATTACAATCTAAAGGAAATGATATCAGTATCACAACAATCTTCAGTAACCTTTTAACACCAATGTTTTCTTCGAAATTACCAGAATTTTCCCTCGAAAACATGGAACTAAAATGGGCTATTTATCGATTCAAAATGTTGTATAATGAAAATAGTTTCAGGCCGTAATTATGAAGCAAGATTATCACCTTTAGTTGAAATAATTGCATTTTGTTATGGATTGCAAAGTCTCGGAATAAATTATTGTTTACTACCAAAAGTCTTCTGAGCGGGCAACACTTCAGAGTTCTATAACGCTGGTGAGTACAGTGTCACCTGCGAATTTTGAACGTCGACTTCGGACTAGTTTAGAGGGTATAGATACACCATCCCTCGCCCACGCGAAGTCCGAGTCGGGTAGATTGAAAATAAGAATATAGTGATTGTCTATACAAATAAATGGAACTCGAAGTCACAAAATTTAACACCCGTACTCTTTCAACGCCAATTTTTGTTACAAAAAAACAAGATTCTGTACAAAAAAACATCGGAGATCAACAACAACCTGAAACGATAAAATGTCAGCCATCCTGAAAGTAAGATACAATAAAAAATATTTTCAAGCTCTTATTACAGAGCATGCATATTAATTACATTTAAGGGTTTTTCTTTTTTTTTTAATTTTTTTTATTTTTCAATTTTTTTATTTTGGGTCCATCCAAGAACACAAAGAAACAAAGAGCATCGAAGATATTCATTTACAACAATGAAACGCAATTTAAGGGGTCCGTAACATGATTGAAGGCGGTGTAAAACAACTCACCAAGGATCTTATTTTCTAGCAATTCCAGTTACCAGAAGATGTTGCTCTTTTCAAGACCGCTCAGGTGGGCTTTTATAATACTAAACAAAATATATTAAATTAACCTGTGCAATTTTGTCCATATTAGTATATCCAGACTGACAGTAGCAAACGTGTGATCCAATGGTGTTGGTGCAGTTTGCATTCTCGTGACAATAGTGGTTTCCTTTACATTCGTCAACGTCTATGAATTAGCAGATAGAAAAGAGGGTATCAAAATTATGCAAAAATTGTGGTACATAAGCCAGCACCGTGTTAACGCGTGCAAACCATGGTTGTCTTAAACTTTTTGCTGGCTTCCGAGAACGCGAAATTGTCGTACATGAAGGAAACAAGTTGTCTTTGTAAAAAGCTATCGCTTTTTAACTTTTAGTCGCAGGCAAGCAGGCAAGCAGGCAAGCAGGCAAGCAGGCAAGCAGGCAAGCAGGCAAGCAGGCAAGCAGGCAAGCAGGCAAGCAGGCAAGCAGGCAAGCAGGCAAGCAGGCAAGCAGGCAAGCAGGCAAGCAGGCAAGCAGGCAAGCAGGCAAGCAGGCAAGCAGGCAAGCAGGCAAGCAGGCAAGCAGGCAAGCAGGCAAGCAGGCAAGCAGGCAAGCAGGCAAGCAGGCAAGCAGGCAAGCAGGCAAGCAGGCAAGCAGGCAAGCAGGCAAGCAGGCAAGCAGGCAAGCAGGCAAGCAGGCAAGCAGGCAAGCAGGCAAGCAGGCAAGCAGGCAAGCAGGCAAGCAGGCAAGCAGGCAAGCAGGCAAGCAGGCAAGCAGGCAAGCAGGCAAGCAGGCAAGCAGGCAAGCAGGCAAGCAGGCAAGCAGGCAAGCAGGCAAGCAGGCAAGCAGGCAAGCAGGCAAGCAGGCAAGCAGGCAAGCAGGCAAGCAGGCAAGCAGGCAAGCAGGCAAGCAGGCAAGCAGGCAAGCAGGCAAGCAGGCAAGCAGGCAAGCAGGCAAGCAGACAAACCAAAACAAAAGAAAACGAAAATATAAAAACGAGCGAGCGAAGAAAACAATACACACGCTCAATAAACTATATATAGTAAAACATTTTCTATTGGAAAGATTCGGAACCTACTACAATAAGACAAATTTACGTCACTTTCAGCAACTAAAGAACAGTTGTTATACCAGCATCGAAAATCAGTTAAAAAAACCCTTATACATTCATTTTAAGTGTTTACTTAGACTCATACCCTTTTCACAATATTCTCCCTCGAATCCAGGAGGACAGAAGCATCGATATCCCTTGAGTGTAAATCCAGACTGGCAAGTTGCGTTATTTATCGCAGTGGGGACTCTTGTCGAAGAAACGAAATACCAAATGATCGAGAACACAAAAATCTGCATAAACATTAATTATTGTTATTATATATTATTCAAAGGCGACAAGTTCGAAAAATCGATTTGTAACTCACCTTCGAGCCACGATAATAAAAATTGGCATCAGTTCTCAAGTCAGTCTCGTATATAAGATGAGTGGCGTCATTTAGTTCACAGATGTGAAATGCTTCATTATACTCTGAATCTTTTTCTAAGTTAAGACTGACACAGTTCTCATTCAGGTAGCACATTAGCTCACAATCATCCAAGTTATTGACGCGTACCTTTTCAATTATATGGTTTACCAAACGTCTTTCGGCAAAGAAGTAATAGTCCGGAAACACCATTGCGCGCTCCCGCTCTAAAATAGACAAATTGAAATATGGTTATAAGGCATACTTTTCCGTCGCAAAAGAATTGAATTTCGAGTAAAAAGTTCTAAGAACAAATCTCTTGGCAAAAATTTTCGGATCTCAGCAAACTATGGTACCAAATGGGTTAAATCCGTAAGTCAAACGAAGCGGTCGGTGAGAAGAACCATGATTCGTTAAATGTAATTAAAAACGTTGTAAATTGCTTCGCCGTTTTCTACAGTTAAACAATAACATGAAACTACCTTTATTTAAGAGTTTGGGGGGAAAGTCCTTGCAAGATTGATTGAAGCGTCGATAATTGACGAAAAGAAAATTTTCACAAAAGTATGGTAATCCGTGTGAAGGACCAGACATGTTGGCGTAAATTTATCCGCTAAAAAAAGACGTTAGCCCTGCACTCGCACAGTTCGCTTTCATTTTCGAAAACATGAATTCTTAATTTGGACTATATCTTCAAAGAAATCAGAAATTATAAGATAAGCCACATTCTTTGATGGATTGTGAGTCTCTTGTTTTAATTCGACGAAATGAATGAGGCAAATCGTGTTTGTAGTTGTTAAGCTGTACCAACTACTTTACATCGAGGAAAATTTTTCTTCGTCTGGCCCTCCTATTAACTCGAAATGATACAGGAAAGCAATAACCTAAAGATGTTTTTTCCTATTTGAAGTCCTAAGTAATTAGTCATTTTAACTTCCCTTACATTCATTAACGTCAATATTAATTAATGATGAGTTCTAATGAGCTCTTAGTTTGAACAAACAGACGATCTCCCCTAAAACTACTGAAATTCCATAAATTTGCCGAGCAACTTACAACCTATGTCTAGATAAATCAAGATTGCATAAAGAGTACCCCTCAGATATCTTATAATGATTGAGCACGAGCCAGTGTAGACAGCTGCTATATTTAATCCAGAGCCTTGGTGAGACGACGCTCTGAATGTTGTTTTAAGCGCCACCTTCGTCTCAAGGATAACAGCAAATTGATATTTGAAAAGGTAATTTATGATTTGATTAAGCCACACTATTCAGTATCAGATCTGGCATACAAGGCTTTCATTGGAATACCTTTTAAATTATAAGAAAAATTTCAGGTTTCCCTCCATTAGATAAAATTGCTGAAGACTTAAGGTTAACGTATATTTAACGTACATATATTTTTCAAGGTTCTTCTATTTCAAAATCATTACTCTTTAGGGGATAAGACAAAACGATTTTTGAAAGGAAATCTTTATAAGTACAGAAAGAAAAATACGGCCATAGTTTTTTACAAGTTGGATATTTCAGATGAAAAAGATTTTTGTCATCAACTCTATATTTCTTTACTATAATTTGAACCCAAACAGCGGGCTTCGTCACAGCATTAAATCCTCTCTCATCGAATTTCTTGTCGTTTCCAATTTCACAATTTGTCACGAGCTCGGAACCGCCAGCAATGACTTTTTATAATTTGGCACTTTTCTCTATTTATAGTAATGATGGAACCTCAATTTCGAGAAGGGGTGTAAATATAAATTTAGAGAAATATCACTGAGAAAAAAGTTCAAAAAGGAAAACCGCTTTAGGGAACTAAAAATGAAGGATAGTGATCTTGTTTATTTTCGAATAGCCGAAGCAATTTTCTCGCCAAAAGTTTGTGATACCCACATTTGGAAGCTCGGTAAATTTCATTTTCGCTTTACTTCAACTACACAGAAATAGATGATTTCAGGGTGGTTATCAAGTCTTATCAGGGAATGAAAGTCAAACTCATTATTCATGCATTAAGTACAATCATTTCTTACCTTCAAAGATCCAACGTTCTTTGGTGCCCAACTCTAGTGTTATTGAGCCAAACGCGTTTTCTTTTATTACTCTATGGTTACGATAGAAACTGTTGGTTTCAATCCAAGATGATCATTTATATTAGCAATGAACTTCCCTCTTCCTGTTTAGGCTCTTTGCACAAAAAAGACTAAATTGGTAAAATAATACCCGGCGAAGAATTCAACCTAATGCAACGGATTGACTAGAGTAATGCATCTTAGACTATAAATTGTAAATATTAATTCCTTGGAAGTGTCGCCTCTTGCGTCAGGTGCAAAAGGCAGTATACTTATAGACCATTTTTGTAATTCATGTCAAACAACGCAATGCGGATGAAGTTGAGAGAAAGAACGATAGACTTCAGTAAGAATTCAAGGCGAGTCCAGTAAAAATGGTTCTGACTTTC
The DNA here is from genome assembly GCF_036669915.1 of Pocillopora verrucosa. Taxonomy (NCBI): domain Eukaryota; kingdom Metazoa; phylum Cnidaria; class Anthozoa; order Scleractinia; family Pocilloporidae; genus Pocillopora; species Pocillopora verrucosa. The sequence goes on along the minus strand of NC_089316.1, from coordinate 7,041,132 downwards.
AGCAACCTGTTGCGTAATTCTAGTTTCAAAACTTACTCTGGCCTCGAAGAAGTCTTCTTTGCCTGCTTTTACTCAAGCATTCATGAAATAATCGGTTCGGGAAGTCAAACGCTGACTGCAATAACAACAGTACTTCCGCTGAAGTAAAACGACTCGTTGATAACTCCTCAAGACCACTCAAAAAATGGCATTGCATTTGTCGTTTCATAATCGAAAACGGAATCCTTAGAACCTTTTAGCCGGTGCGGAAACATGACGGAATTGATGATCTTAGAATCATTTAGAAACATTTTAATGTTTCTAAATGATTACAAGCTTGCTGCTTAAAAGCAGCAGGCTTGTAGAACATCAAGTCGGCAAAACAATAAAAACATCTTATTTGTACAATTAATTATACATTGCCTACGGTCTTCTTAAGCACAGAAGTTTATGAAGAAACGCTTGCTGGATTTTTTATTTCTTATACCTTTAATTTCAATGTGCTGTCTTGAAGACAAATAATGATAAAAAAAAGGAAAATAGGAAAAAAGTATCGGTTCTGTTTAACTTAACAAGCCCACTGAGAAGAGTTTAGCCAAATAAATAGATTATATATGCAAGCTTTATATAGTGCGGTACTAGGGTGAACCATAATTATCAGTTTATGATATATTTTTAATAACAAAGTGGAGGTAAATTAAAACAATCCTGGCCGAAGTATAATGGAGTGGTTAAAAATGTATCAGTAGAAGCCGCATCTGTCAACATAACTGTCATTTATATTAAAGTTCACACGGCAACCAGGTGGACAATCAGACATAGTTTGAAGCTACACTGGTTTGCAGATTTAATGAATGTAACCGAAGAAGTTACAATTCATAGACCCAACGTTTCGACACTCCTGTCTAGTGCCTTCATCAGGGGTGATCTAAACGCTGCAACAAGAGGTCCCACGCTCCTTTAAATCGTGACGATGGCGGTCTGCTTCCTGACGCCTATTTACACCTCGTCAGAAAAAAGGCCGCTAATTAGTGATCATATAAAAGGACCTCTTGTTGCAGCGTTTAGATCACCCCTGATGAAGGCACTAGACAGGAGTGTCGAAACGTTGGGTCTATGAATTGTAACTTCTTCGGTTACATTCATTAAATCTGCAAACCAGTGTAGCTTCAAACTATGTCTGATAACTGTCATTTATTTTTAGCATCTTGAAGCTCCACTGCAATTCTTTTGAAAAAATCCGCACTAACTAAAATTTGAAATAACATCGGTCGTCAGCCCGTGTTGTCTCATTTGTTTCTGATTTACCGTGCTAAACCTGTTTAAAAAGATGGAAAGCTGTCTTAGTGGCACCTTTATTCCAGAAGCAGGGTTAATCTATAGCTACCTCTCGCATCTCTCCTTTCTAGATGAAATGCCTAAGTCTGATAAAGTCTGAGGGTAAATTTTATAAAGAGGACAAGTTTTATGAGTCGATCATAAAGAAAAAAAAATGATTAGTTTTACCATTCTTATCATCTGATGGTTACTAAAAATTGTTGTCTATTTATTTATTTATTCATCTCTTTATACGCATGTTTTATGGATCTTATCTCATTTCATAAATATTTATAATTGAACTGTGTGGAGCGAAATTTGTTCAGGCAATAACATGATAATGGTTCACTAGTGCGGCCGCTTGCCTTTGAGTTGTTGCTGGAGTAGTCGGGATTTTCCCGCAAGCTTTTAAACTCTCTTTCGGTTTTTTTTTGGGTGTATAGCTGGAGCTCACTTTTAGGTTATTCCTGTTGAAAGTCTTATGGAATTTGTGCGATTTGCTAAAATGATTATATTTTACAAATGTTACTCCATGAGTTAGCAATATTTCTTTCAATTTTTCTTGTCATAAGACGGATTAAGCCAGATAATGTTCTTTTGAATTATTTATATACTCATTAACGCACTGATTCTGGGTTTTCAAGATTTAGACATTGTGTGCCGCTGGATCTAGGTGGCATATTCATAAAATTTTAAGGTTTTGGAATGGTTGTTCTGAGATAAAGGTTACATTTTTGAGATTACCGAGGCCGGAACTTGCCCAGGTGATGGTTAAAGGGTGTTGGGGTAAGTGCTCGCTCTTCTAAATGGATTGTATCTGCAGTGTGACATCCGCCAGAGACAATCCGTTTAGAAGAACGGTCGCTAATCTATAAAACATCAATCGCTGTAAATCCAACCATCTTCCTTCCATCGTTGACTGATAGCCATTTGCTCATTACGGCAAAGATTAGTCAAAAATCCTGAATCAATGAATAACGTTGTAGATTTCTAGAAGCAGTCACGCTATCCATTTTAGCAGTCATTGACAAGAACCCGTTAAACGCTTGGCATATCAAACATCGATTTAGTTTAAGCGGGATCCCATCCTGGTTTAAAGTTTGACATGAGGTTAATGAGCATATCATTAATGATCTTATCAATTGTACGTGGGGATTTTAAGAGCTTTTTTGGGAAGAAAACAAATACTCGAGAGACTTGAAAGACCGGCTTTAAGCCAAATATTTTAGAAGTAAAATCTAAAAGATTTGTACTGCGAAAAATACGAGTCTTGTATAACCCAGTCAGTGTTCTTTACTAAGTATTCTGTTTTCTGTCTCTGTGGTCCGCACTTCCTTCCTTAGTTTCACTGAAATAACCGATACCAAAAATTAATCGAGGAACACTACGGCTACATAAGTAGTTTCGGGTTTCTGCAGAAAATTAATTGTTACATTTCAACTTCTTAAGAAGTGAAAAACAACACGGTGTTCGATCACTTTCTAAATCTTTTGTACTTATGTATCTAGTCATCATAAGATATTTTCCTACAAGCACCACTGTAATAAGTAAGGCAATGGACACTATGATAGCAACAATGGTTACCAAACGGCTGTTCCCCACGACTTTCACGTTTTGAATGAACATGATCCACAACGATCGCCTGCTTCTCTTTTGACGCCATATCCTTTCCTCTGCCATGAATGTCGGATTTACTCCGTTTTTGACGTACATTTTAGCGACCTTGAGTGCTTCAAAGCCACTTAAGGGAATGAGGAAGCACTTACCGAAAAAAAAATAGCGCCTTGAGCCGACATGGAGCGATTTAGGCAAACCGACTCCACTAACGAGATCTAACCTAGGTCAACACTCCTTTCAAAGGCACGACTTTTACTTATTTTATTTTTTCCTTTTAATATTGAGGTCACATTTTACTTAGTTTTGCAGACACAATGCAATCCAGGATTTATTGAAAAGGGGTGTAGACAAATGTTTGATGAGGCGAACGATTTTGGTCCTCGGAAAGTTAATTTCCTATGTTTTATGGGGTCATTAGTCGTTGTTTCGAGCCTTTGGACCAGGGGGGTTTTTAGTCATTAAAATATCCAATGTCCAATATCCATGTTCTTTATCAGAAAGCACGCTTGCTTAAACGTTTTTTCGAACCACTCCTGGATTCCCCCCACCCTTCCCCAGATTTCCGAGGGCTTAGTGACACGTTTGCTATATCATCCTGTTATCGCAAAACTGATATTATATTTCATCGTTAAATCATGATATCAATACAGAATAACTGAGATACTACACGCGCTTTGATAGATCAATTCCTATCGTTTTCTGCACCAGTAAACTCATAGAAAATTTGAACATACCGGGTTTTGTGTTGACTTTGCTTTGTAAAAGTAATAGACAGTACTCTCTTTCGGATAACCGGTTTTATAACCGAAAACTCTTAAAATCACTGGCCTCAGGCTTATGATTCACACAATTTTCTCGTGTTCTCGCAACATCCAGTATGGGTTTTTACGATGGTAAACCGATAGAAAGTGCGGTCTATTACTTATGCAAACAGATAAATGTAGGAAACAATCTTTGTTTCATAATTAGTTCACATCACAATTCTGTAAAGTGGATCAAACGTTGACAACTCCATAAAGGTAGAGTGGATTTCAAGAATTCTGTCTAAGTGTACCTTTTTGCTACAAGGAAAAAATGATATGATTCATCTGGTTGAAAAATTTACTTAACTTCTATAATTCGAACAAGAATTATATGCCAAGAAATCAAATTATTCTGCTAAAAATTATTTTACTGTTATCATATTTTGAAAACGAAGAAGTTATCCAATTGTTTTATCTATCCCCCGAGAGTCTTTTTGCTGTCAATTTCGGCACGGACACCCATACAGCGTGTCTTACCAGAGGGACCAAGCTCTCTTCGATTCGTTTAAGGTACCGCACTAAGTTGTTGCTGTGGTTACTGATACGGTTTGGGCTCTCGAACTTGCGAGTTCCTTTACAAATAAATGTCTTTTTACAAACATCAAGGGTCAGCACGATGAAATCAACTTACGCCCCAGCAGGAAATGTACACAATTATCCATTTCCAGTCTGCAAATGGCAATATTATGACTGTGTATTTCAATGCTGTGCTGTGTGTGACGACACGCTGAGATTGGATTTGCAGATCATCGATCGCGACATGCACGTCAAGTGGTATTATGACAGTTGCTGCGCGCAATCGTTTAAAAACAATCCAATGCCTGGGTATATTTTGATATATCGTTCTCCAAAGAGATCATATATCGAAAGAATGGTTCTATACTTTTTAAGATTTCTCTTGCTAGACCCCAGATATTTATGTTTCAATGGAGCAAAAAATTGTCACATTTAGACTCGTCCTGGTGAGTTAAATACTACGGAAATTCAACAAAGGATAATCGAAATGTTTGTTTTACGCGTTTACTTCGGTTAGCTCTGAAACCACTTTTTTTGGCGCATAAAGCTGTTACAATTTTACGCCGTTCTGGAAAGATGGAGAGAAATGTAGGGTGCTAAAACAATTAGGCGAAAGTTCAGTTAACAATAAGTGATACGTCTCTCCAGACTGGAAACAGGAAATTTTCGAAAGATTCGGTTAGTGGATTTTTTCCTAGCTTTCTGTTTATCTGAAAATTGATTTATCTAATAAATCATTAAGAGAGCTTTCAAATTCATTTTTTAATAGTGTTACAAAAAGCAAAAAAGGCGGCGAAATCGCGAGTTAGCTAATAACATTACACACGCCATTTCAGTAATGAAGGCTACTGACTAGTGCTCCACAGCGGATGGACATTTTGAGTAAAACAAAATAAGAGGACAACCAACGATTGAATAACTCAACTGTAATGATAAAATGAAGTATAGGGGCTACTTCCAGTAAAAACAGTAAATCTTTAATGCCATACTTTACTGCCTCACACTAGATGGTATCAACACACACCAGTCCTTACATAATCGTACCACGTGATGCTTTGTTTTTTAAAGGGAACTATCAGGCTGAACACGTCATTAGCACTAACAAAAGCGGCATCTAATTTTTAAAATAAGCTGAAGTGAAAATTATTATACCGTGCTATATATTGTGTCCTGTTAAGCAGTTTTTCGCGTTACGAGAGCACAGCTTCGTCACATTTTGCTAGTTATCGTGCTGATTGATGTTACTACTTGTCGAGGATTTCACTAGGCATTTTCTTTTTCTTTTCTTTTCTTCTTTGTTTGTAATTATTTCTTTTATCAGAAATTGATTATTTTTGACTATTATTACGAGAGATATTTTGTAAAATGTGATATTCAAAGCATTTTTTATTGAAAGTTAACAGGACATCATCAGCGTATAAAACCTATAGAAGAAATGAACGATCGTCATAAAAAGAGGACTTCGCAATATCCCTGAGGTACGTGTTCCTGGGGATCAATTCATGAGTTCTCTTATATCTTGAAATTTTTGCTTCACATTCAGTCTGCACCACAATAGCGTAAATTGCAACCAGGTGAACCATGAAGTTTGTAAATGAAGTAGGCGCCACAATTCTTTACAAAAATGTTGTTTAAGTATCTACAACCGGAGGGACGATCACTGAAGCAGACTTCCCTGCGAACTTCACCATCTTCCACTGTAGGATGAGCACAATCCAACCGGCCTGACCGGTCTGTACCACAGTGGTATGGTTCCACTCGCGTCGTTGGCATTTTTGTTCCTGCAGCTCCCACAAAACGATACCATCCCTCTTGAAGTCTTTTATCACAAATCCATACGAGGGTCATTTTCTGTGGCACTGATCTTTCGGTTGGCCTCAGCCAGGTCTTGGTAATAATAGCAAGGATCGGCTACAAAGTAAAATTACAATTGCGACAGGATTTCAGTCATTAGCATCAATCGCTCTGACGAAGGGCTAACGCTCGAAACGTCAGCTTTTTTGGTGGCTAATTCACGTTTTCAACTCGGTTGTTAACGCTAAATTACCTGCTATACTCTCCACTGACGCAACACCACAGTTTCTTTAGAAACTTACCCCTTTATTCAATGGTTATATATATCTTTTTTAACCGTACTATAATTCTGACAGTTTACCAACCAGCAGTAGAACTTGCGTTTTACAAAAACATTAAATACGAAGTATTTGCCAAGAGATAAATTTGTACCTTGCTGGGACATTTTCAGTCGAGAAGGGTAAGAAAAGTGATTTCACCGATCACTTTAATTTTTAAATAACCTGTCTACAGAGGAATCAAGCTACTTGAGAAATAAAAATTTTCAACCCCGTTCAAATTTTGTGTGCAGCTGGGCACTTACATGGTGTATATGCACAAAATTTTATTTTTTAGCATTCTTTTTAAAATAAGCTGAAGTAAAAATTATTATACCGTGCTATATATTGTGTAATATCTTGACTAGGGAAGATGAGCAGCTTAAGCGGTGGGCACAATACTTCAATGATCTCCTCAATCGTCCTCCCCCGCCAGAACTTCCAATAATACCGGAGGCTTCAGCTGAGCTGAATGTGAACTGCGGGAAGCCATCCAAAATAGAGATTGTGCGCTCCATCAAGATGCTTAAGTCAGGGAAAGCAGCTGGCCCAGATAACATACCTCCAGAGTCCCTGAAAGCTGATCCCGACCTATCAGCAGATATCCTCTATGGCTTGCTTGGAAAGATATGGGAAGAGGAGGAGATGCACCAGGACTGGAACGAGAGCTACATTGTAAAACTGCCAAAGAAAGGTGACCGCCGGGAGTGCAAGAATTACAGAGGTATATCCTTGATGTCAGCGGCAGGGAAGGTGCTGAACAGAATTATTTTGCTTCGTCTTCAGCGGGCTGTGGATGCTACACTGAGAGATCAGCAGGCTGGCTTCAGGAAGGACCACTCCTGTATCGACCAAATAGCCACACTTAGGATAATCATTGAGCAGTCAATTGAATGGAACACTTCTCTTTACGTTAATTTCATCGACTTTGAAAAGGCTTTTGATAGCCTCGATAGAAGTGTTCTTTGGTGCCTTATGAGACACTATGGCATACCGGGGAAATTCATTCGAATCATCAAAAATTCCTATGATAAGATGACTTGCAGAGTCCTTCATGCTAGTGGATTGTCAGATAGCTTCACGGTCAACACTGGGGTCAAGCAGGGTTGTTTGATGGCACCGTTTTTGTTTCTACTTGCTATGGACTGGATCATGAAGGAAACAACTAGAGAATAGCGAAATGGGATCCAGTGGAACTTATTGGAGCAACTTGAAGATCTAGAGTTTGCTGATGATATCGCCCTGGTGTCAAGTAACAACCAACAAATGCAGGACAAAACAGCACGGCTAACAGCTAATTCCATCAAGTTAGGCCTGCATCCGAATGTGAGTAAGACCAAGGTTATGAAGGTCAACTGCACCAACAACAGACCAGTTAAAGTGAGGGATACCATCTTGGAGGAAGTAACATCTTTTGTCTACCTAGGCAGTGTAGTCAGCATTGACGGAGGTTCCGATGAAGATATCAAGGTCAGGATAAACAAAGCCAGAGTAGCTTTCAATATGCTGAGGAAAGTGTGGTCCTCCCATGTCATCTCACGGAGAACCAAATTTAGAATTTTTAACACCAATGTCAAAGCAGTCCTCCTCTATGGCTCAGAAACGTGGAGAACAACTAAGCAAACGTCCCAGAAATTGCAGACCTTCGTCAATAAGTGCCTTAGGCGAATTTTAAAAATCAGTTGGACTGACAGGGTAACGAACGAGATGCTGTGGGAATTAGCAGGCGAGGAACCAATCATAACTCAGATCTCAAAGAGAAAGTGGAGATAGAAAGTGGAGATGGATAGGTCACATCCTAAGGAAACCGGCCAACAACATCACCCGGCAGGCACTACGTTGGAACCCCCAGGGCAACAGAAAGAGGGGTCGTCCCAGGAACTCCTGGAGAAGAGGTGTAGAGTCCCAAATGAGAAACTGGGGCTACACTTGGGCCACCTTAGGAAGATTTGCCCAGGACAGAACCCGATGGAGGACGGAAGTGGTTAATGGCCTATGCTCCAATCAGAGCTAAGGGAATATATATATTCTTTTTGCCATTTTATCGACGAATGCTAGTTCATGGCTAAAGGCCTCATTCTAGAATAAATGAGTAATTAACTTGAACAAATCATTAGTATAACGTACTGTAGAGCAAATTAGCCGACTTCAACATGTTGCAAATAACGTAACAAAACGTTTCGCCAGATGGTTTAATATCGCTGAAATACACATGGAGGGAGGTCTGGTAATCTGAATTTTGATGAAATGGATTCGAAAAAGCGACAAAATGGCCAGTAATGGCTACATGACGAAAAACAATTTAGACCGAGTCAATTGAATACCTGCCCTAACAAGTTGAAAGGTATGAAAGAAACCAAACCTACCTTTACAGTTTAATCCATCAGCAATGTATCCAAGACTGCAAGTGCAGTAGTACGAGCCCTGGGTATTAGTGCAAAAGGCATTCTGATAGCAGACTTTTATCTTGCACTCGTCAATGTCTGGAAGAGAAAATACACACACAACTCAGATTCGGATAAAACTATGCAGATTCAAGGTCGCAAAAAAAAATGATAGTGTCCTATATAAACAGAAATAATCACAGTGAAAAGAGGAGCATTCCCACAACTAAATCTTTAACTTAAAGATTAAAAATGGAAAAAAATTAATTTAAATAAAAAATAGATAGGAAAAAAAGGTTCAGTACACATCCGCCATGTATATGATTCAGCAACATCGAGTTGCTATTTGATGTTTATGTTTAGCAAATTTTTCATTGAATTACCGCACCCGGGCTGTCAACGAAATGTCGAAACGAATTTGCGAAATACTTTCCTCCTTTATCATACTTTATCGTGAGTTATTCTAACAGTAGACAAAAATATAACTATACAGACCAGATTTTTTCATCATCAACTCAGGTTTATGACCTGAGAGCTTGACGTGATTGAAGCTACCGTAAAATAAATCATTAATGATCTCATTTTCTTGCTATGCCAAAAGCAGCGGCGCTGGGTTTAAAGCTTATTCACCAAAATACTTCCTAAGGACTTTTATTAATGTTAAATGGAAAGCTATCAGATTCACCTGCGCAATCACGTCCATTTCCAGTGAATCCGGAGCGATAATACAGAAATTCTAAATCCAATCATCTTCCTTCCGTGATTGTTTTGTTCATCATGGCAAAGATTTGCGAAAAATCTTGAATCAATGAATAACGTTGTAGATTTCTAAAACCAGCCATGCCACCCATTTTAGTCATTGGCTCCGCAGTTAAACGCTTGGCATATCAAACATCGATTTTGTTAAGGTTTGACAATAAAGGTCATGAGCATATTATTAATGATATTATCCATTGTTCGGGGGGATTTTAAAGGCTTTTTTTGGTAAGTAAACGAAGACTTGAAAGACTTGAAAGACCGACTTTAACTTGTTGTGGTCATAGGTTTGAGTAAGATGCTTTCCTACAAGCACCACTGCGATAAGTACGGCAATGGACACTATGATAGCAACAATGGTTACCAAACTTTTTCCACAGCATCTTGTGAGACAATTGATAGCTGCCGACGCATGTCTGCCTCCGGTTTCTGACGGCTGTTTCCCAGGGCTTTCACGTTTTGAATGTTCCAAGGACTTTCACGTTTTGAATGAACACGAGCCGCAACGATTATCTGCTTCTCTTTCGACGCCATATCCTTTTCTCTGCTATAAATGTCGGATTTCGTTTTTTATCATAAATTGTTGCGACTTAATGTGCTTCAAAGCTACTTAGGGAATGAGGAGATATTTCCCCAAAAAATCAACGCCTTGAGCCGACATGGAGCGATTTAGGCAATCTGACTCCACTAATGAGATATAACCTAGATCATGACTCCTTTCAAAAGCATGACTTTTCTTTATGTCTTTTTTTCCTTTTAATATCACATGATACAATCCAGGATCTACAAAAGGGGGTGTGGGTACGTCCGATGAGGCGAACACTTTTGGTCCTCGGAAAAGTTAATATCCTATGTTTTATGGGGTCATTGTTGGTTGTTTCGAGCCTTTGCTCCAATCTCGGTTTTAAGTCATTAAAACACCCACTATGCCTCCTTAAGTTCTTTATCAGAAATCGCTCTCGCTTAAAAGTTGTTCATTTCAGTTTCGAGACTCGGTCCAACCAACCGAACCACTCCTGGATTCCCATCACCCCCCCGCAGATTTCCAAGGGGTTAGTGACACGCCTGCTATATCATCCTGATAACGCAAACCTGAAATAATATTTTATCGTTAAATCATGATGTCATTACAAAATAACTGAGATACTACAAGCGCCCTGATAGATCAATTCCTATCGTTTACTGTATTGGTAAACCCACGGAAAAAAAAAGCAATGGACTGCACAAGAATTAAATCCAAAGAAATCTAATTATCTTACCAAAAAGTAGTTTATTGTTAAGATATTGCAAAAATTAAGAATTATTCAACTGTTTCACTTATCTCCCAAGAGTTTTTAGTAATAGTTCTTAGTCAATTTTGGTACCAACACCAATACAGCATGTCTTACCAGTACCAGAGGGATCAAGGACTCTTCGATTCGTTCAAGGCACCGCACCAAGTTGTTGCTGTGGTTAATGTTACGGCTTATGCAAGTTCATTTATAAATAAATGTCTTTTTTTTTTACAATCATCGCGGGTCAGCACTATGAAATGAACCTACTCCCCAGCAGGAAATGTACACAATTATACATTCCCAGCCTGCAAAAGACAATATTACGACTGTGTATTTCTCTACTGTTCTATGACGAGACGTTGAGATCATCGTTCGCGACATGCATGTCACATGGACTTATGAAAGTTTTTGCACGCGATCGTTTACTAAACAAGCTAATGGCTGGTATATTGTTCTCCAAATAGATTATTCTTTGAAATGGTTCTACTATTGTCAAGATTTTCTGTGATAGACCTCAAATATTTATCTTTCAAAGGAGCAAAAAACTGGTCTCCTAGTAATCATCTCCAGTTGAGTTAAATGCTACGGAAATTCAACAAAGCATAATTGAAATGTTTGTTGTGCACATTTACTACGGTTTCTTCTAGCGAATTATTAAATCTACCTAATCAACACTTGGAACCGTGTACAATTTACATATTTTGATCCAAAAGTAAAAATACTCCCTTCCTAGCAGAACGTTTAGACACGAAAGCAAGATTAACAGATATATTGAGGCCTACCAATGAACGTCACTTTTCACTTTGAAGAAAACAATGGATATCACGAGTGAACAAAGCATTTATTTCATTTAATGTGTATATTTCTTTATTTCAAGATTTATTCGATAACAGGGAAACCTAGATAAGTGAGCAATTTCACCTTTTTTTTACTTTTTTTTTTAGCAACCCGTGAAAGGAATGGGATGGGTACGGCAGATTTCTAGTTATAACCATTATTATTTTACGCTCCTGAAAAGAGCAATGGGCCATTCCGTTGTTGTTGTTGTTTTTTTTTTTGTTTTTGTTTTTTATTGCGAACTCCTTCCTCCTCTCCTCTGTTTCCTTTAACTGCATCTTTAACCCCCTAACTACTATCAGTAACTGATATAGGTCCCATTTTGTGATAAATAGCAATTGAACACTAGCACTGCTTGCTTGCAAATAAATCAAGGGGTACGTAAAGTTGTATTAAGCAGTCCCTACTGCGAAAGCTTATACATATATGCACTACATGTAATTCAAGCTGGTGAACAGCTTTCAGTTGAGTGTCAAAAGTCATGCCTTATTCCTATTCCTCTATTATCTTTAGTTTATGATCATGAGAGCCAATATTACTCACGTATGTCAATAGTAAAGAATATCGACCTTGCATATCAATACTGAACTAGTTATAAAAGAATTCACAGCGAACTGATCCGTTTTCAGGCTTTTCTAGTCACTGCACCTGGCTTTGGTGCACGGAAATTTTATCATGGTTTTTCCGCCATCAGATCTTTACTACATCACATACACTGCATTTCGTTTAATGTTCACTTAAAGTTTAAGACACTCATTCAGGATTGCTCTAGGTAAAATCATGGTGTGTTTATTAAGAGTTGCACAATTTCTCTAAAACATAATGATTGATTTCACCATTCTGCTACATTTACGCAGCTTAAAAAGTATTCAACCTATCTCAGTTTCCTCCGAGTAGACCATCTATGATTTACGCCAAATTCTTTCAGGTTTATAAAGAAATAGTGTTTATAAGTGTTTATCTCATTTGCTATGCGTTTAAATTTCTTCTCAGTCACGGAAGATAAATACTTGACTGGAGAATCGAGTGTAACTTCTAACCCGTCAACCTTACCCTAAACTAAACCCAAAATACTTAACATTGGCATTTGGGATTTCTTTTCTATGCCATGATTAATGGTTTCATGGGATTAGAGCAAGGACAATATCTTTCTTTCAAAATTCTTGGAACTTTGAAATCTTTTTTTTTTATTTTAGTGTGAAACTGCGATACAAATAGTTAAACTTTAATTCCATACCTTGCTGCCTTACACTAGATAGTATTAATCAACACTGGCCCTTACATAATCGTGTTGCAACTATTAGACTGAACACCGATCATCAGCACTGACAAAAGCAGCATCTAACTTTTAAAATAAGCTGATTCAGGTGTAAAAATTATTATACTGTGCTATATATAGTGTCCTTTTTAGCAGCTTTTAGCGTTTTGATGACACAGTTTCACCGTATTTTGCTAATTATCGTGCTGACTGATGTTCCCGCTTGTCTAAGATTTCACCATTTAACACGTTTCTTTCTATTCTCTTCTTTTTTGTTTGTTACTAATTATTTTCGCAGAAATTGATTATTCGTGATTATTACGAAAGAGATGCTTTGTAAAATGTGAAATTCAAAGAGTTGTTGATTGCAAGTTAGGAGGACATCATCAGTGTCTAATTGAAATCTATAGAAGAAATGAATGATTATCATAAAAAAAGGACTTCGCAAATCCCAGAAGTAGGTGTACCCGAGGAACAACCTATGAGTTCTCTCAATTATTTCTTGAAATTTACACATTCAGTCTGTACTACAGTAGCGGAAGTGACAAAAAGATGGGTGATGAGGTTTGTAGATGAAGTAGGATCCACAGTTTTTTACAAAAATTTTTCTAGTGTCTTTGCAACCAGTGCTACGATCACTAAAGCAGACCTTCCCGTCAACTTCACCATCTTCTACTGTAGGATGAACACCATGCAACCAGCCTGACCAGTTTGTTCCGCATCTGTATGCTGGCACACGCGTTGTTGGCATTTTTGTTCCTGCTGCTCCTACAAAACGATACCATCCCTCAGGGAGTTGGTTGTCACACAGCTCTGAACCGTAAGGTGTTACGTAACTTAATTTTCTACTGGCTTCACTCAGGTTTTTATAATGATAGCAAGGATCGTCTACAAAGTGAAATTATAATTTATAAAGGACTTAGGGTATTAGAAATGACAATTGCATTAAGTTAGAGGTCTACTAATACCTGCGTGGGACATTTTTAAACCATGAAGCTAAAAAATCAACATGGAAAGTAAAATTTACACGGATAGCAGTATTGTGTCCATCTCCAGTATATTCAGGTTTCTGTTTCGTGGATCTGAATTCGACTATACTTTTAGTCTTTCAACACTAATTTTTATTACAGAAAAAAAAAAGATTTTCCGTGATAAAATCGGATGTCAACGACAACCTGAAGCGATAAAAAGTGAAAAGTTAGCCATCCTGATGGTTAGATACGATAAAAATATAATTTTTTGCTCTTACCATGGAGCACACATATTAATTACATGTTAAGTTAATTTTTTATTTCTATTTTGTTAGACAGCACTTCGCAACGGGTAGTACTGCGTGCCTTACAACAAAATAGAACACAATCAACGCTTCTCTATTTAAATATAATCTATCATATTCACCTTTGCAAATGTGTCCATTTCCAGTATATCCAGGCTGACATTCACATACATGTGATCCAATGGTGTTTGTACATTTTGCATTCTCGTGACAAGAGTGGTTTCCTTTACACTCGTCAACATCTAGGTAATCACAGACAAGAAAGGATCTCACAATTATATAACATTTCCTGTGCAACAACCATTACCTTGTTGAAGATTGTTAGCCTTGGCTGTTGTCAACCCTTTGCTGGATCGCGAGAACACGAGATTTTCTCAAATAAAAAGAACAAGTCATCTGTTATCACTACAAAAGTCTTAGTCGAGTAACTGCCTCCCCCTATGTAATAAAGTTTAAAATTTGGCTTTCTACAGTATCAAAAAAAAACAACAACAACAAACAAAAATTCATTGTAATAGTCAAAAAGAATCTGAACGATTCTGAGATTATTGACTATACCTGTACAACTGCGTCCATTTCCAGTATATCCAGGTTTGCATGTGCAAACGTGTGATCCGTTTGTGTTATTACAAGTAGCATTTACGTGACATTTACCAAGGTATATTTTGCATTCGTCAATATCTGTCAAAAAAAAAAAAAGGAAAAAAGGGAAAAGATTGAAAAATGGGATTGGTTTTTATTCAAGAGTCACATATGTACATGTACGAAAAAAGTAGCATACTCGTTTATAATTTTCTGGTTTCATGCGATTCTTGGGTTGAGCCAATAAGTGAAACCGCTATTTTTTAATCTTTTTCACCTTGGTTCAGCAAATACTACCTATTTGCTACCGTTATACTACAAATACTGTCTGACCATTTCTCGAAAATTTCTCTAGCTTTTTTTTCGCTAATTGAAAGTGAAATTTCGGAATGAGCGAACCGGCAAGTAGCAGCAGATGAACCAAATTAAGGTAAAGTCGGACAGTAGACTCTAGTTAGTAATGGGAGACGTAATTTTTATTGACTTCTCGTTGAAATATTGCGAAGTTTCGTCTAACAAAATAGAAAAAAAATAAACTTGCATGTAATTTATAAGCGTGCTCCATGATAAGAGCTAGAAAAAATATTTTTTTTTATTGTATCTCACTATCGGGATGGCTGACTTTTTACATGAACTGCTCTTATTTTGCCACGGGATCACAAAACACGTTATATAAGAAACGAAAGAAAAACGAACTAAAAGAAATCATCCATGACCGCATTTCCTTGTTATTCCGCGCAGATAAGATTCAGCACAATATGCAATGAGACAAATTCACGCCACTTTCACCAACGAAAGAGTAGTTGTCATACCAGCATTGAAAATCAGAAAAAAATTTCTCATATACGTCATTTCAAGAGGTGACTAAGACTCATACCCTTTTCACAACGTTCTCCCTCGAATCCAGGAGGACACAAGCATTGATATCCCTTGAGTGTAAATCCAGACTGGCAAGTTGCGTCATTTTCGCAGTAGGGACTCTTGTCACAAGCGTTCTGAGGGAGAAAAAAATTGAAATAGCGAAAGAAAGATGGAGGGATTGAATGAAAGAAGAAACTCAATACCGAATGATCGAATGCACGAAAATTTGCATAAACATTCATAATTCTTTTTATATTATTCACAGGTGGGAATTTCGAAAAATCGATATGTTACTCACCTTCGAGCCACGGTAATAAAAATTTACATCAGATGTCAAGTCACTATCATTTTTTAGATGCGTGGCGTTATTTAGTTCACAGATGTGACCCGGGTCATTATTGTCAGGATCTTTTTTGAAGTTAAGACTCACACAGTTGTCATTCAGGTAGCACATTAGCTCACAGTCATCTAAGTTCTTTACTTTTGTTGTTTCAATAGCGTAGTTTTCCAAACGTCTTTTAGCGAAGAAGTAATAATCTGGAAACAGCAGTGCTCGTTCTCTCTCTAAAATAGACAAAATTAAGGAAGATATTAGGGATAGATTTTCGTTGCCCAAGAGTGGAGCTCTGAGAACGAATTCCTCAGCAAGAATTTCGGGATCTAAGCAAGCAACGGCGGCAAATACATCTGGAGCGTAATTAAACAAAAATTGTTATGAGTAAAACGACATATTAAATGCATTTTAAACATTGTAATTTGCTTTGCTGTTTTCTGCAAAACAATACTATTATTATATGAGTTATTATTACTGAGTTCTTCTTCTCGAAAAGCGAGCGGTGCTTAACTATTGTCGAGTGTTTATTGGAAGAATACATGACTCTAGAGGTCCCTTGTGACTTTTTTGTCATTATTATTATCATTATTATTATTATTATTATTATTATTATTATTTTAATTCAAGTATGGTGTCAAAAGAGGAAATTTATTCTAATTTCCATCAAAAGCAACCATTGTTGTCTGGTATCACGTAACAGATTAATATTCGGCTTGATATGCGTGCACTTCACGAGCAAACGTAGGTTTCAGAGAATTGCCGTAGGTTTTAAAGAATTGCCAGCTTTTGCGTTAAAAAATACTTCTTAATTTCAGTCAATTGCTTTCCTTACATTTCTCTTTTCGTTTATTCCTCTATCACGACTGACAAGTCAATTTAAAATCCGCTTACATCGTTTTTCTGCTGTTGAAAAATTATTGATCGGAGCATCAGAGGTTTTAGAAGGGAAGAAAGGAAAACATGCAATTTAAGACGATAAATTTAATGAATTGCAGTCGAAGGTAACGTTTCAGATAAAGTTGGAAAGAGAATAAAATTTGTAATTTGCATAAAACATCTGCTCAACTTGTTTTGATATGGATCTTCTTACTCAAGTTATTTGTTTCTTGGTAATTTTAAAAGCCTCTACCTCGAAACTTTTCCTTAAGGGGTTTTCCCTCTATCTTAAAAAATAGCTTACTTCAAAACTTGTGATTATCTTATTTTTGCGTACAAATGTTTAACACGGAAAATGCAATGTATTCCATCTGACGGCGTTGTTTTTCTTTAAAATAACATCTCTATGCTGACTAAGAGCGGCTACATTTCTCTCCTTAAGATGCAAATTATTGAATTTCCGTCCGCCAAAATACAAAAAAAAATTTTTGATAGCATCGTCTTCCTGTCATGTTATCATGAGTTGAGTGTTAGGAACGTAAACTTTTCGAGTGAGGCAATACTTCCCCATAAAAGTTGTTAATTCATTTTGTAAATGTATGCTTTCGAGAATTTCCTTTGTTAAATACCATTTTACGTCTGGAAAAAAGAGTTTACAAGTATTTCCTTCCTTTGCTAATTATTTTCGTTGAGTTCAGGTTTCTAGTTTAGTCGTAGCTCTTACGTCTCTCGCTAAGTTCTCACGTACGTGTAAGTCTATCAGCTCTGAGCATGACCTGTCTTAATTTACATCAGTGGAATACTAAGATAATAACAGCCTTAAGGAATAAAATTGTAGGACTGTAATACAAGTATAGGATAGAAAATGATTCGCATTTGCAGCTCACCTTTGCCAAACGTCAGGTACGTCATCGATGTAGTGCAGACTACGAATATAAAAAACGCAGAAAATTCCATGTTTCCTCAAGACTACGGACCTTAATATTGATGCTTTCAGTGTGCCACAAACTTTGAGTCGACCACCTGCATTGAGTTATGGATTAAGTAGTGGAAATCGACCAGCTTGTATTGAAAATGGGATGCTAACAAGTTTAACAGCTGTCAGTTCTGACGCAATAAAGTTCTAAATTTCTGCCAATGACACGCACACGTTTCCTTGTCTGCGAATGAACACGGTTTCGATCTCGACATCTTCCGCTTTGCTACATAAAAAATGCACTTTGGGGGCTACAACTCGGTGTCAAACATCGGATAAGGCGCAGAAAATTTTTTCCCACAATTTACAATAAGATTTACTTCAATTCCTTCATAACAATAATAAATGCAGTGCGTTTTAGTCAATAAGCATTGTGCATGCATTCTTAAGAACAGTAGGTGAATATGAAGGTGAAAACAGTCACGTAAACATACGAGTTCCTTTACGTTTCTCGGAGATAAAACACCTCCAAATTTTCAAGGTAGATCTATGAACTCGGCGTATTTTTCTTTTAAACTTATTCAGAGTTCACATCATACCTTGAAAAAGTGATTGAGCCATGGATAATTAACGTTTTCTATGATGACACAAGCATGATAATAGAGTCCTATCATCTGAAAAGTTTGGCCCCGCTCATGCAATCCTATGAAAATCATAATGTGTGTAGGGCCAGACGGGTTGGCTTTGAGCGATCCACGAAAGAAAGCCGTCCGCCTCGCGTTCGCATGACTCTGTTGGATTTTCCGAAAACGAAAATCCTTATTTTGGACTTGAAATAAGCAAGAAATTATCAAATAAGTCAAGGATTTTGTATTTCGAATTGCGAGTTTCTTTAACTAACTCGAAGAACTGAAGAAAATATTTTTCACAGTACAATCATTTTTTCACCACCTTTTGATGAAGTTCGTGATACCGAGCCGAGAATGTTATCCCGTCCGGAATTCTCACATAGTCAATATGTACCTGATGATTAAAAGATGAGTTAATATTCATGTTTGAAGCCGTCGATATTTAGTCGTTCTATCAGCCCTCACATTCATCAATGTCACAATGAATTCATGAGTAGCTCGAAAACGCTGTTTTGCTTAAACAAACATAAATTCTCAGCAAAAGAGAGGATCTTCAAACCACTGAAATTCCGTAAAAATGCTTGTCTTCTTACGACCGACTTTGTTTTAGACAGACGAACCTGAACCCACGGGGAATAGCGGGGTGAACGCTTAAAACAGGTTTCACAGAATAGGGATAGTTAAAAAAACGATAAAAAAGTCACTGTTTTAGGCCATATTATATCACTCAATATGCAAAATATCACTTAAAAATACTACCACCATTGATTTCAGGAGAGAAAAATGGATTGGATTTTACTTGAAAGATTATTCTTTGTTTTATTTGAGTGACCCGCTCTAAATGATCGTCATCGAGCAGAGGTTCGACAAGTAATCCCATGATGCGCGAGGGATGGGAAATCAAGGATGATGATCTGTTTTATTTGTTTCAGTTGTTTGCCTGACATGGCAAACCTTAATTTTCCTCTTTTTCAAGTACACTTAGAGAAAAACAAGAGTTAAGGGTGGATATCAAATCATATAAAATAAAAGTCAATTTATTTAGGTATGTATTAAGCATGATCATCTTTTGCCTTACAAGATCCAACCTTCTCAGCGCCCAATTGTTATGAGCCAAACCTGTTTTCTTTTAGTACCTTCCGGTAGCTATACTTACAATAGAAAATGTTGGTTTCAAGCCAAGGTGATCATTCATATTAGAAATGAACTTTCCTCTTCCTGTTTGGGCTCTTTGCACCAAAAGCTAAATTGGTAAAATAATACCTGGCGAAGAATTTAACCTAACGCAACGGTTTGACCGGAGAGATACGCTTTGGAATATAAAGTAATGTCAATGTTTCCTTGAAAATGTTGCTGAACAGTGATTTTTTAAAATTGAATGAAGGAAATGTAGAGATTAAATGCTTGTTCTGCGAAAAATTTTGAGCGTCATTACGATACAGAAACATGCAACCAGCTTAAAATATCGTCTAATCGGAGAAGTCGAGGAGGGATCGGTATTTTGCACCATAAGTCAGTCTCATCATTATTTTATTATCATCATTATTTTGCAAATCCTTTTAGCGACTCGTGCTCCTCGCGGATCTAATCAAAACTAGAGGCCGTCATACTTAATGTTTTCATTACGTAATCAAGGACTGGCTTCTTTGTCCCGTTGTGTGGCGTTGCTAACTTTAATCTGAAAACTTTCTATGGCCTCAAGAAAGTCTTCCAGAAATGCTGATTTCAATAAATTTTGTTCTTATTATTAAATGATTCCATCCCGTCATGTGCGAAGGCATAAAAACCCCAAATCTGTTTAATAATTAACCTGAAACAAGCGCAATGCAAATTAATTTGAGAGCAGAGATGAGAGCTACAATCTGAATAACAATTTCAAGACATGCCAAATAAATGTTTAAAAAAAAATTCGTCGAGATTTGCACAAGTACGCCAATGGAAGAAAAATTATAATTTTGTAATTTCTAGCTTGACAATCTGTGATCGGTTGTTTACAATGTATTCCAACTATGTTAATCAGACAGAAAATATGGACTTTTTTTTTTCTTTCTTTGTTTCTTTGTCAACCACCATTTGCTAAACGAGTTTAGCTTCTTTTTTTTCCTTTATCGTATTTTCTATTTCTAGGCTACACAATAATACAAAATTAAACACTTTAAAGGCTGTCGGCTCTCTGCACGTTTTTATAAACGTTGTTTAAGGGCTCTAAGTGTAAGCTTAATGGTGTCGAAGGTCTGCTCAAGCAGGTGCCCTTAAACAAATATACGTGACGTGCTTTTATTATTTTAAAAAAAGCCACTAAGAGTCGGAGCTGCACATGGCTTAGACCCATTTTACGCCTCCAGGGTACGTCAGACCCAAATATAACCTCAGTTATGCAGTGCAGAGCCTGTAAAAGAGTCACGTTTTTATCAAGACTAAATGTTGATACCTACCCAAATGAAAAAATATATATATTTCGCTGTGAAACGTGAACAAAAATAAACTCATGGCTTAAAATAGAGGACATTCCATTCTCATCAGGTTGGAAATGGCAATTGCTCCGACAAATCTGTTTATAAAGTTAATTTGGTTTAATCAACTGAGTTGATAATGGCTGTAAATATATGAAAATTATGTACGTGCACTGCAGTTGAATAAAAAAATATAAAATCGATCCTCACAGCTATGAACACTACTGAACTAGCACTTCAAATAAGGCCTGAAAAAAATTCAGGCCCGTATGGGATTTGAACCTATGACCTCTGCGATACCTCTGCACCCGTATAGCAGAGGTCATGGGTTTAAATCCCGAACGGGCCTGATTTCTTTTTTTCAGGCCCTATTTGAACTACTAGTTCAGTAGTGTTCATATCTGCGAGGATCGACTCTATATCTGCGCTGATAATGTTAATTGGCCTCCATAAAAAAAATAAAAATAAAAAAAAAATTAAAAAGTATGAAGAAGGGAATTGTAGGTTGAGTGTGGTTTATGTACAGAAAGATGGAACTAAGCTACTGGTGGGAATATGGTAATTACCGCGTTACCATGTTCCCACCAGTAGTGTAGCTCCATCTTACTATATATATATGACTGACGAATAAATGAATGAAATGAAGAGGAACTGTGCAGCAAAATGCTCTTTTTTTTTAGGTAGAATGGTTTTTTAGTCGAAAGCAATCAAGGTACATCTGATAAAGAGTTCATATCTTTTAAGGATTTTGTATTTCCTCTTGAAATCACTCATTCCACGCCACGCCACCTCGTCAGTCAGACGAAGGACTTAAAAAAATAGATTGTATTCATGGCTCTACCTAAAATTAAAAAGTCAGACATCACATACACTGTCCACTTTTCACCCTCGACAACGATTGATGCATTTAAAGTTGCATTGATCGATTTGCTTGTACATACAGCTGCTGCTTTTGTTTGATTTGCAGCTACAAGTGTTGTACAACTAATAGATTTGGTCTCTACTTCACTGAACTTGAATTTATTTCGTGCTAGTTAAGGTGAGGAGCATCCTGTCCCTGTGAGTAATTAAACAAATGATGGGATTGCAAAGGACTTAGGCGAACCATTGTACGATTCTTCCACCTAACATACATCTACTTTCAGATATAACCAGCTACATTCTAACGCGCGCTCTGATTGGCTAATATCTAATAAAAAAGATATGGACGGTTCTAAGAAGATTGTTGAGGCTAACGTCATTGTCGGTGAAATTTTTGCCAGAAAATATTTTTTCACAATTTTCTTTTTCGGGTTACACTTAAATTTAGCTATTATAAGGGCTAATAATAACCCAATATTTGATTTAGGGTCTCTCAGGGACTTTGAGGATGTAGAAAACGTGTCTGAAATGGTTGAAGAAACATCAGAAGCGTCTAAAGATCAACAAAGCGAAAGTGCTACCAGTGAAAGCAGCTGCTTCGCAAATTTATCCGAGCGGGATTTGGAAAAAATACTTGAAGATAAACAATCAAACAAGACCAAGAAAGACACTAACTGGTGTGTTTCTACGTTCAAGGGTGAGTTTCAAACTGAAATAGTCATATTTTTTCTTTACATGATTAAAAATAAACATATGAAATGTTAAATTTTTTTTCTATACCGAATGTGGAAGGTAAATGTCCATCATGTCAATCAATGTAATTGATAGGTTGAGTAGCTGAATAACCATTAAGTTAAGAAATTTACTTTATTCTGGTATTACGTGGACATATGGTGGAAATTTCGAGTGATGAAAATATCTTGCTTACACTTGGTTGGCGATTTCTTATCATAAAGCTCTGATCAAGTGTTGCGGCACACCAGATTCTTTTTTTTTTCTTTTTTTTTTTGTACACTTTCTTACAGTTCAAAGCTTTGGGGGGGGGGTTTTAAAATTCCCTATCGATTTCGTTTAGTTACCAATATTTTTTATTATTATTTTTGTTCTATTTTTTTTTTAATCTTTAGGAGCGGCCACCTCGCTTGTCGATATTTTCATCTTTCATAGGAGGTGCCAAGCGGGAAGCCATTTTGTTTCCCTGAAGCTGTTCTCCCAACGCAATCTGAGCTTTCCATCCAGCGCTCCCGAGGGCACTTGTCGAATATTTCTCATAACTTATTATGACAATCTTGTTTTGCTTTTTTGTGTTCTTTTTTTTATTTCCTTCTTTCTTAGATTTATACTTGTACCATAACAGTAGCCAGTTAGGAAAAGTTCAGTTAAAAACCCTTCAAACAACTGAAAGAAATCTGAGGCTGAGTTTCATCAGAGAATATTGATGATTATCACAATTACGCCATTCAAAACTCCAAATATTTGAATTCCTGATACCAAATATTGGAGAGATTATGCAAAATATTGATGTGAAATAAAAAACTTCCCAATCTGACCGCCAAAACGTTTTCCAATAGTGAGTATTCTCCATATTCCATTGTCTAGAGAATACTTAAAGGGTACATTCAAGATCTACTCCCCTACAAAAAGCTTTATGTGGTAGCTAGCCTAAATAGAAGCCTAATTAGCAAGTTCGTTCTTTTTTTATATGCTTAGGATGTGCAGTGGACGAAACAATGTTACTTAATATTGGAATTTTCCACGTTTCCTTCGCCAAAAAGGGAAGGAAACGAGGTGGGTCACGAATTATTTGATAAGTCACCAAGAACCCGATATCAATATCGGGGTTATCGCTTACGAAACTCGAGAGGATGTGAAAGAAGAAAAAAGAGTTCTCCGCTCAATAAAGAAGCAAAAAAAGGCGTTGGAAAGTTATGAGAAAACGTTTTAAATTTCACTCTATCAGTGAAAATTCATTAATAGCGGAACTCAGGGAATGTCGCGAGATGATTATGATCTCAGATCTGCGCTGCTAAATTGCAGGATGTCCTGATAACTAATCATCTAGAGAATCGCAATTTTATTTCTCGGGAAAAAAAAGCACTATAATTATGCTGTTATGGAGTACCAAGTCTCTTACTGGTCAGCTTAGGTAACGGGGCTCTGCGTAGTAGAATAATGACCTATATTATGCAGATTCATGTTAGGAATAGTCAGTAATATAATTTCTTTCAAAATGAAACTTATAGCTGAGGTGATGGTGTCATTTTATCCTTACTTGTTTTTCTGTTTTTATCTTTATATTTGTGCTTATCAACAGTAGCTCAGTGACAGGAAGTTGTACCACCGTACCCCCTAATCTACCTGCCAGATATGATGAATTGATGTAAGTTTGAAAATCCTTGAAAGGCTGAGACCCACTTTTACTTTATGACCCACCATTTCGAAATGGATAATGATACCTCTACTGTAACCAAACTGGTGTCACAGAGTTGCAAACTCGTATTGATTCCATAGGGATATCACTAAATAAGTCATGTTCAGGACCTTTTCAGAAACAGGCATCCGGTTATGGGGCTAAGATGTCATTCCCTTTGTTGTGTTGTATGATTTCGATCCATTTTGTGTGTTACTGCCTTAAGTTGTCCGTCTGCCGTCAGTGGCATATGTTCAGACTTCGCGAGTTATTTAAAAGAGCAGCACCTTGGTTGAGAAGGAAATTTTGAAACGGCCCTCAATGATTCTGGGATTTAGTGGCATAAAGCTATGAAATTAATGTTTTGTTATTTTGATCTAGACATTTGACATTTCATTATAGAGAAGATTGCCTTCTATATCACTGATGAACTTACAGGAGACCTTTGTAAATTGAATTAAGATAAAAAGCCATCTGTTTGGTGTGTGTTTAGCTCAATATGTTCAGTTGCGTGCATATCCAGGGCTAAACACAGAAGTTTCCGCGAAACTGCCCGTGTAGTTGCCGTGTTATCTCATTTCGTTCTCTGTTTTGTTCGAAAAAAGACCAAAAGTACTTTGAAATAATGGTGTATTGTTTAATTATTTAACTGACTCCCAAATAGCACGAATAAACAAGAACAGATAACGAAGGTTCTAATATATTTGGCCATTATTCCAACGCAAACGTTTACCAAACAACAATTCGTAATGTTAGCATATACGATTCTTTTATTTTCGTCAAATTTGGTCGATTTCTTGCGATAAATTATGGGACATAGTTGGACTTCGTTCTTAAAGTCAACATGAAGCATGCTACATATAGCATTGCAGTCAGGCATGCAGATTTACCTTACAAGCGTACCTCAGATGCTGCCAAGTCATTTGCTTAATGTACCTTTACATGAGGCGATTTCAATAATTGCTAAGCAAAAGGAATAAAATTTGGCTCGCAGCCTAAGTGTTGATTGGTTCTGATACTTTATAAGGAGAAAAAAACAAAAAATATTTTGTCTATTGCCTATAACAAGTTGACAGATTCTTAGAGAGATCTTCAATAGATCATCTAGCAGAAAAAAAAAGCCACGCTAACAATTTTAAAGTTGACTTTCCTCCGAAAAATATTGTGCTTACATTTATCAGCCATCCACAAACAATAACAACAACGAACGCGTGCGTGGTCCAGTGTCAAAAAACAGGGACTTTGACTATCAAGGGACTCTAAACTTCAGATTCAGGATTTTTGTCCTCTTTTTCTTTTTTCTCAATGCAACAAGTTTATTTTGTCGTGCGTTTAGCTATTGCTGTCACAAAATTTTAACTTAGAGAGAGTCTTACTCAATGTGGCTTCTTATGCGTTCTTGGAATATCTCTTGTTTCTATCTCTAATTTCTTGCCTCTGTAGTGTCTTTAAACATATTTACCATCGAAGATGTAATCGTTTTGAGTTAACTAAGAAGCTACTGCTACGACTTTCCTCCTTTGCTGAAGAAATTGGAAAGAGGGGAAAAGATGAAGAATATCTCACTTAAAAAAAGTAAAAAAATTATACGTTCTTTGTGATAAATTCTGAAGTGCCATTATACTTTTCTCTCAAATAACGAGCACGATTTAAAATTCAGAGTGCATTTTGCATTCATGAAAAAAATTAAGACGGTCAATTCAAATCATTAAAGCGTTGATGATGTAAAATCTACCATATAGAATTAAAAAACCCTTGACGTAAAAACATCTCTGAGTTTTTGTAGGCTTGAAATTACATTTTATTGGGTAAAACAACCGACGAACATGTAAAATCAACCAGTACAGAGTGTTTTGTCTTGTGTTGTTTTCTGCGGTTGCTTTTAATGTTCGGTGGTTTTTGGACTTTCAGCTGTCATATTGGAGACTGTTCCATAATATCCTTGATGATTTGCCATCCCACGGTTCGCGAGGAAGTACTTTTTAAATGTTATATCAATGTTGCTAGGGAAACTTTATCATGACATCTGTTATCAGTATAGAGGATGCTAAGAAGACGTCGTTGAAGGGGTTGTGTTTAAGATCTTAATAGACCTAAGATCAACACTTCCATTCTAAAGAGTAAAAGGGACATTTGGCAGCGCTTGAGAATCGATATTTCTTTTCTCTTATATCAGTGACAAGTCTAATAATGCGCCAGAAAACATTAGCATTTACCAACTTCAGTATTCCTATGCTACGCATAAAACAGACTATACACCAAAAAAAAGAAGTGGTGAAAAAACGGTTTGCGAAGCATTAACATAAATTAATCGTTAGGAAGACCAAATAACCTCTAGAATGATCGCATTTCTAATTATCTGCTCTGAAACAGTAAGACGTTTGATTAATATGGAAATGTAATTAAGCGATTGAGCAAACGTGTTGAATTTATGCAAAAACTATTCAAAGAAGGATACCATTTGTTGGGTAGCCACAGAGAGAGATTGAACGTGACTTCTCTGCGCTTAAAGGAGCCACGATTGCTAAGTTGAAAATTTGAGGTATGTTTTGTAATTTTTTTCTTAAATTTAAATTTTTTCTTCCATTTTAAGCAAAAGAAAATATCAAATATTCAATAAGGCCACGCTTTAATTTACGGCAAAGAAGACTGATAACAGAAGGCAAATCATGCGTCAATTTGAACCTTCAAAGAGTAGATAACTAAAGATTTGCCGTGTTTTAAGGTCTTAAAATATGAAAGAAGCGAATTGCATCGATGAGGAAAATTTGTCCAAAAGGCCTTAATTTAAGGCGTGTTATCTTTTAAGCTGGACGGATAAACCTTTGCCGGCCGTCAGTAAAAGCGATAAAAGCAGAACGATCTTTTAACTAAATGTGAACTTGCTTCATGTATATACCAGTTGCATTTGTAATAGATAATGGGAAATGATATAGAAATACGAATTCTTAACCGCTAAGCCGAATAAATTAGCTTACTTAAAGCGACGTTAAAGAATCAAGTAATGTGCTTTATGATCGAACAGAATATGACGCATGAACAAGGATATGCATGTGATAGCTTCCACGACTGACACAGCGTAGTCAAGCTGATAAATTTACGGGAAAACAATTTCCTTTGTTTGTTTGTTTTCTTTTTTTCAAAACACGAACCGGTTCAGTAATGAACCAAGGTAAAACATTTTCACCGTTCATTTTTCCCTTCGTATTTATGCCGTAATTGTTTTAGCATTAGTTATGGACTTTTCACACGTTACAAAGATCATGCAGAAACACATGATTCTAGTGAAACGGTTCCAGTTTAAATTGAACGCTTATAGAAACCCTCTATGTATTCTCTTTGACCGATTAATAATTTATAAAACATCGGTAACCTCACAACACACTTGTCTTAAATTAATAGCATGCGAAATTAGTTTTCTTCTGGCTTGAAAATTATACACTTTTAGACTAGGATTCCATACTTTTGGCTTCTTCGAGAAAAAACAAATTAAAACGGCAATCTTGCGAAACTTGAAAGCTGTTGCATTTTTGTTTACAAATGGTGCTTGAATTGCGTGGTCACAGTACCTCGTGACATTACCTGATGACGTTTGAAGTTTAGACGTGAAACCCCGCGGTTCTAACCGATTCTTTGTCTCCAAGGTCAGTCTTTGTGAATAAATTGTTAATTTAAAGGAATTCGTGACTCGATCAATGTATATGTTTAGTTAAAAAAGCAAAAAAAAAAAACCAATAAACAAACAAACAACAACGAAAAAATATATATTTACATATATATATATATATATATATATATATATATATATATATTATAAAAAAAGATAGATGTGGCAGAGAAATTTATCAAGCTTAATAGATATTGTAATCTTTTAAGAATGTGGTTCTTCGTATATCAAGCACCATGATCATCCCCATTCCAACCCCTTTCCCGAGACAATTTTGGGGTTGTATAGATATTTGTATGTTTAAGAATAAAGTACGACTGTCTTTTGCTCAGATTCTGTCGAGATCAACGTCTGCAGCTAAACTGAAAGAAAAATGAACAACACCTCTACTACGGATCAGTTTCTTCCTCAGTCTAACCCTGGAATGACAACAGTGAAGAGACTTCTTCCAATTTCAATAGCCATTATTTTCTCCAACGGACTAGTGTTCGCCTTGTTTTGCAAACGAAAAAGTCTTCGAACGTCATCCAATTACTTGCTGCTTGGTTTGGCAATTTGCGATTTCTTAACAGGCGCTGTAAACATTCCATACTTCATAGTTTTTAGTTTCCAAGTTGTTCCACTTAACATGCAAAAGAACTACAATTACTGGTTGGTCATCATACATAACTTTATGGCTGTAACGGCCGCTTACCACCTCCTCGTTATCACCGCGGAAAAATTTTTGGCCATCACCAAACCACTAAAACATTACCTTGTAACTAAAAAAACGGTTTTAAAATCATTAGCTGCTATCTGGATCTCGTCAACGGTCATAGCCAGCATCCCATTAGCTTGGAAAAACAGTCAAATGCAATTGCTGTTTTCGGTCATCTATTTTTCGGTGTGCCTTGTTTTCGTGTTTGTTATTCCATATGCGTTCATGATTTATGCCTTTGTAGTCATGTTCAAGGCGATCACCAGCAAAAGAAGACCATCTTCCATTCCCAGAAAGGTTGCATCAGGACTGACATGGGGGATCGTCAACGATAGAAAGTGTATTTTAATTTTCGCACTGATGGCAGCAATATATGTGATTTGTTGGTTGCCATATTTTACCATCGGGCTGGTTATCGGTATCAAAAATTATCTCTGCATGGAGTTGACGCAACCGGTTAATAAAGCCACTGAAATTATTGTCCTCGTTCGATACATAACTTCCTTTACTAACCCACTCCTCTACACGTTTTTCAAGCGCGACTTCTGGCGGACCTTACGAAAAATTTCCCGTAAGAAAGAGTTTATTCATGGTAGGAGTAAGTCCTCGAAACAAAGAGAATGGTTCCTGCGAAAGAAATCTGTTGAAAACAGTACCACGTTATCTCGGCTTTCTTGGAATACGGCAGAGGCTAAAGACGCAAGTAACGTGAAAGGAAGCATCTCAGAAGAACAAATACTCTTCGTGTCTTCTGTTTGAAAGCATTAGCATTCTCTTGATAGCTAGGAAGTGGGATCTGATGAAGTTTGTTGGTATAATTAAACGGAATTAGTGTTCATAGCGCTGGTGCTCGCACTTGATATTCTTCTCTTTTTTTTAATTTGTTACTATCGTTATCATTCTAGTACTGATGGTAAATCTACGGGAGAAAGGCTAATTTCTCACGACTCTCAATGATCCACTGTCAGTGTTTTTTTTGGTAGCGTAATATGATACATCTGAATAGAATGTTAAGGAACCAAATTGATGAGTTATGAGCCAAAATAGTTGACAATTTTATAAATAATGTAACTTGATACATACTCTAAACGAAACCGCGAATTATCCGTTAACGAGATGAGGGAAAAACAGCAAGGGCCTTCTAAAATAAAAATAGCGGAGCTTTAGTTCGGGAGGCAGGATAGCGGAGCCACCGGCATACCTGAGATATATGGTTACCCACCAGGTCGATAGATAAGGTTATCAAAACATCATCGTCCTTCTGTACACTTTCATGGATGTGTTTCATTAAGTCATTTGATACGTACACAAACCGAAATAAACTTTATATTACACTAGATGAATACCAGTTTTGGAATTCTATCGAAAGGCAGTCTATGAGGTATCCCGCGAATAGGTTGCTTTTATCTGTGTCTAAAAGGAGCCGAGGCGATCGTGTTGACTGACAAAAAAAAGGAGGAAAAAGTAGAGTGCACACGGTTAGACGCCTGAAAGCCTGGCAGGGCTAACTTCCTCCATGGCATTGCAAAACTGATACATGGTAAAGCTTCTTGTAACCATTTGGGTTCGGTTTTAAACTAAGGGATTACCGTTTGGGAGGTTGAAGAACGAAACGAAGGGTGTAACAGATTATTGCGGACTTCTGCAGAAACCCACGAATTGAAAATAAAAAGTTTTAGTTCACATTTTGTACCTTTCATTTTCACATTTCTACACAAATCAATGATCCCATCCGCCCATCATGGAAAGAATTGGCTCTGCATTACACACAACAGCAACAAAGATCGAGGCCACGCGAAACATGCCCCTTGAGAGACCTGGTACAAGGTCGGCCAATCCCAGCATTCATTTGGACGTGCTATTAGCAAAGTCGCGTAGCAAACAAGTATGACTTAAGAGCCAGAAGGAGCGCCGCTGCGGCGGCGCTGATTAATTTTTCGAATTATCAATGGGACGCCAAATCGTGAGGGCGACGCTAATTAATATGTTTCCTCAAAGAGCGGCGCCTAGTAGACGGCAGACAGCTTTAGAGAAAGTACTTTCTGTTTCTGCCTCAGCATAACATGCCCATGAGTTCCTCTGAAATTGAACACGTTGAAACTTTACTTCCAGCTTAAGCCCTCGTTCTTTCCAAATTTGTAAACATTTATTTGCTTTGGAGACGAGCAACCGAGGGCTGCTTATGACAAGTCTCTTAGATGATTCATATTAAACGTGCACCTAATTTTTCTTTCAAGTATTTAGTGTCTCTATTGATCTGAAACTAGCCATCTAGTCTCATGACATGAATTTAGTTCGATTTCTCGTGAGAAATTTTATAGACTACATGGTGGTGATACCTAAGAGGCGATTGAAAGTCAATGATCAGCTAAGTTTATTTTAAACTAAAGTAATCGATTTGCAGACATCCATAGCATTAAACGCATTTTTGTCTTCAAATTTGAAATTCAATTCATGAAACTTTATCTTAGACTAATTGAGGTGTCACAATTGTACATATCGTAATTTATCTTGACCCAAAATTCACGAATCCTGAAACCCTAGCCTTTCTCGTTGAACACAGAACACCCTTCAGATCATCAGTTGAGAATCTAATTTTTTTCTTATTATTAATCCGAAATTTCATGAAAAAAGTTGCCTTATAAAAATTGTCCCCGTGATGCTTTTTTATTTAAGTGTGGTGAAAATGGAACAATACTCTGACATTCGTGAATTATATGCATTTACATGCTTGTGATACGGCAAACTTGAATGCAGCATTATGCGGAATTATTTTCATTAAATGTAAACAAGAGGTCTCAATAATTCGCGTTGGCCTTACAATTGGGCTTTAGTAGAAAAGTAAGTGAAAGTAAAATTTGCCTCCTTTCCGTAATGAAATTATAATGAAAGCGGGCGTCGTTCTATTAGGCCTGTGAGCAAATGTATGTAAATTCCTAAAGTGAGGAATTAAAAGTGTGTTGGTACTTTTGATGAAAGTCTAGTTACATTATAAGTATCCAATACCCGTTCGATAATGAACTGCGGGCAAAACGTGCACCTTCCTCGGAGGGCCGGGAAGCGTGGGCATAGTTTTGAACCCTTTTGGTCCTAATATGGGTATAGATAGTCCTGGATAGGTTGTACTTTTTAGGGGAAACCACGTCTGTGTATGAACTTATTATTTCAACTTCGAGTGATTAACTAAGAAATGAAATTTAAGACAAAAATTCTTCTAGGGGGTGAATTTCTGCATCGGTCGATTTCACCAATTCTTGGCTTCGGAACTAATTCCAACCTTAATTTCAATACAACGATGAAACGTTCTGGTTTCGCCAACGACATATAACATTCAGAAGCCAGACCTAAAGACGGTTAAAAATTTTTAGGGGCTATCTTTAAATGCCCGTGGGAAATTACCGGTCTGGTTTTGAAAAACCAGATGGTACACCCCTTCCAAGAATTCCCAGGGATACCTTTTCCGAAAAAAAAAAAAAAACTGAACTGACGGTTTAGGGACCGTTTATTATTCATTGCTAGGGGCAGCGTTAAATAATGAGCCGTTAATTGTTGTTAAGCTGCTAATTGGTAGTCAATCTTAGGCCCCTCCCCTTTTAACCGGCTGTTGAAGAAAAGTGACCTCCCTCCAGTCCCCCTGAAAACCTTCCGCCCCCCCCCCCCAAAAAAAAAAGTTATAAATAAATAGATAAAATAAAATTTACTATAATAAATAAAATGAAATAAAAATAAAAATATACCTCCTCCCCAGGCGATAAATAATGAATGGCCCCTCAGGTTCTTGTAAATTGTATTATGTTCTGTCAGCACTCATAAACGAATTAAGACGCGCAGACATCAGAAAAAAAAATTGAAATAAAGTGCAACGAATGTGCGGAAGTTGCGACATTACTTTGAGATAATGTTTCCTTGGCAAAGAGCTAATCGTTATTCCACATAAAAGAGGAAATGATAATAAAAATATCTCAAGGAAAGATTTTACTTGAACAATATTTGAGTATAATTAAGCCTGACAAAACAAGCGTTTTCGGTGCATGTAAAAAAGATAACATAATGAAGCTTTGTTCATTAAACCTGAGACATAAATTTTGCGCGAGTTTTCCCGGTGAAATTCTAATTTAGGGGTTTAATTTTTGATGCTGAGTCAGACACGTTGAAAAAGGCAAATTTTCTACGATATTACACTAATTATTTGCATTTGAAAGTCCCTACAGCTGTGTATGCTATTTGCTAAATGCAAAATCTAAAATGCTTCTTAAACACATAAAGTGTTTAATATTCAATTAAGGCTGAATTTTTAATTTCAGGGAGGAAAGACGAGAAAAATCGTCACAGAAACTCTGCCTTAAAGCGTTATACGAGGGCATTCAATTTAGTTCATCGAAGGATTGTCACAGTGAGACGCTATCCCTCCGTTGTGTCTTCGCATTAAAGGTAAGTCATTCGATCTCTTCTCGAAACCGAAATTTTGCCGCACAGCAGTCAATTCAAAATATCGTATACTCCAGCTGTCGTCGTTCAGACCTCGGTTACTTTTCGACGACAATATTGACAACAAATATTAAGGAAATCATGGCTCTAACGGTAAAGTATACAAATATGAGCGGAAAGGTTAGTATAGAAGGTTTAAATACAGTCTTTATGACTTCCCAATAATTTAGCAGAGTAATCCAGTCAATATGATTCATTATGGGAATAGGGCGTACGTCCACAGACCTGAAATGCTTTCCAAATTCGTCATTTGTAGACGTCAACATGTTCTCTATCAAGAAATGTTTTGCATTTTCAAA
Source organism: Pocillopora verrucosa (assembly GCF_036669915.1). NCBI lineage: Eukaryota > Metazoa > Cnidaria > Anthozoa > Scleractinia > Pocilloporidae > Pocillopora > Pocillopora verrucosa. The sequence continues at coordinate 7,007,931 of NC_089316.1, read as the reverse complement.
GTGTCAAGGCAAACGTTTCATAATTAATGTCATTTGTTGCCTCGATGGGATAAGGAAACTCTTCCCGTGTTAATTAGTCATCTAAACACGAGAGTGATATGGAAAAGTAAGCAAATGGCTTTAACGCTCTCAAGGAATTACACAACTTTCGATATTTCTTCCAACTTCTCGAATATTTAGATAGTAAGGCTTTGTAAACACGGACAAATGGCTCAGTTAATTCTATAAAATATTTCTCACCGATAAACTGCTAGTACAGGAACCGCGCAGCAAGTTTTCGAGTTTAGGAGGGGGGGGTAGGGGCTAATTTAGCTCCGTTATTTTTGTTAAATTATTTTTTGTTTAATTTTTATTTTTGCAAAAAAGTGGGGGGGGGGGGATGAGGGGCTAAACCCCTCCCCCCCGCCCCTCCTTCTGCGCGGTCCATATGGTAATCTCTCTATTTTATAACAAACGCGTGATAAGTAGAGGAAGCTTTCTCCTTGATGCAGACGTTATTGTCTCTTTTCAGTATCGATTGCGACGCCTGCTAGACATGAGTAACAGCACAGCTTCAGATCAGTCTTCTCCGGAGTCAAACGTTGGAATGACTGTGTTGAGCAGACTTCTTCCAATAGCCATAGCCATTATTTTGTGCAACGGACTGGTGTTCGTCTTGTTTTGTAGAAAGAAGTGTCTTCGAACCTCATCCAATTACTTACTGCTTGGTTTGGCGATTTGCGATTTCTTAACAGGCGCAGTCAATATTCCATACTTCGTCATCTTTCATTTCCCAGTTGTTCCACCCAGCATGCGAGCGGACTTTAACTACTGGTTGTTCATTGTGCATACTCTTACGGCTGTGTCAGCCGCATACCATCTCTTCATCATCACTGCAGAAAAGTATTCAGCGATCATCAGGCCATTAAGACACTATCTCGTAACCAAGAAGATGGTCTTTAAGGTGTTAGCTATGATTTGGATCTTGTCTACATTAATTAGCATCACCCCGTTGATTTGGAAAAACAGTCAGTCGCTTCCTCTGTGTTCCGCAATCTATTCTATAGTTTGTCTTGTATTTGTCTTTGTTATTCCATATACATTCATGATTTATGCCTATGTAGTCATGTTCAAAGCGATCACTAGCAAAAGAAGACCATCTTCATCGCACAGAGGAGTTACATCAAGACAGAGAAGGAGGCGCACCAGTGATAGAAAGTGCATCTTAGTTTTCGCGTTAATGGCGGCAATATTTGCAATTTGTTGGCTGCCTTACTTTACTATTATGATGGTTTTAAACATCAAAGGTTATCTGAGGATCAGGATCGAGTTGACGTCACCAATCGCCAAAGCCGCCGAGGTATTTGCCTTTGTTCGATATATCACATCTGTCGTCAATCCACTTCTTTACACGTTTTTTAAGCGCGACTTTTCGCGAGCTTTAATAAGTATCCTTTTCAAGTCGAATAATCGCACGAATCTGGCTTCGAGGCAATCATTTTTAAGACATCGTTCAGTTACTTCGGTACAATCACGGCTCTCTTGGACAAGAGAAAGTTCTGTAAGAGAAAAACATTCTGTGAACGCAAACCTTCTCGAAGAGCAACAAGTCTTTGTATCTTCCGTTTAAAGCAGCTTGAACCATCTCGCAGGCTATGAGTTTGGGGATGCTGTGGGACCCTAAAAAGAAACTTTAGGAGAGTTTATCGGAAATAGGGTGTGGATTATGCAAACCTTGCTACCTGATACTCTTCTTTAGACACTTTGGTATCATTGAAAAACGTCTGTTCAGAATATGGTTACATAACAGGCGGTCCAAGTTCACGTCTCGAGAAAAAGCCAACGATTAATTTATGAAAGCGTCACGCGTTGTGTGGCTCGGTGTTAAGTCACGAGAGGAACCGTTGAGAATTTGAACACGTTGCAAGGAATAGTATGGGGAACGAAATATGGTCGATTTACAACGATAAATATATAAATTATGAATATTTAAGCGGAAAATCGATACGAATTACTCACATACTGTGTGTCCGTCGTAGTTTCTGGCGATTTCTGCTGTTTTAAGCGTGCTTTTCCACCACTGTCATCACTATCAAAAGACGTCTTTTGACAGGAATAACAGTGATGGAAAAGTACACTTAAAATGGCAGAAATCGTCAGAAACTACAACGGACACACTGGGTGTGAGTAAGTTTTACTGATTTTACGTGTAAAATGTTCCTATTTTGGAATATTTACCGTTGAAAATCGTGCTAAAATTTTCAACGGTTCCTCCCGTTACTAAACACCGAGTCACACAACGCGTTATGCTTTTATGAATTAATCGTTGGCTTTTTCTTGAGACGTGAGCTTGGACCGCCTGTGGTTACATTGGGACAAAGTATGATACTGGCATCACACAAAACCGGAAATATGGCACAGCGATTCAGTGAAACACACCAGGATCTGACAGAAGCACCGAGCGGGGTTACAATGGCAGAGGGTCATCATTATACGGCTGAACATTTGAACGGAAACAGGATGACAGTGAAGATTAACAGATGTGCACGAACGCAGTTACACTGTTTAAGACTAAAATTTTGAAACAAGAACACCGAGGAACAACAAATACACAAAGACGCTACGACAGAGCGATATCAACACGGCGCGTAGTATAGAAATACAATGTGCAGTGAAACAATAATGCTGGAACGAAATGTAAAATCGGCACAATGGCAAGAAAAAGATAAAAATGCATTAGGGACGCAAAAATGTATAGGAAACTAAAAATAGCAAAAGCCCAGACTCCAGTGACAGCGGCACAGAGGGGAGAAAGAACAATTGGCTTTTTTGACATGGCGACACTGCATTTGGTAAACTCGCCCCCATCTTTGCGCAATGAATGCTAAGGGAGGTTCTTAACTCCGAACTGTAATTATAATTTTCTTCCTTTGCACACCCACCTGCTAATGAAGCTGATGTGTGGTCGCCGAGGATTGCAAGGTTAATTGTCTACTTTCACTGTTTGCTACGACGATCCAAGTTATATTACCATGAATAACTCAATAGGGGCGCTTAGTGGTGTAGGGGCGCTTGGTGGTGTAGGGGCGCTCATTCACAAAAACGAATTCGAGGAGGGCGCTTGTTGGAACGAGGGCACTGAATCGAATCATTAGGGTAAAAGCAAACATTTTTTAGTATTACAAGGTAACGGGAATGATGGTACAAACTTATAGCGCTGAAAGTAATTGATGTATTGAAACGATCCAATGAAGATCTAACTATAGTGTCTGACGATCTACTGGAAAAGATCTGACTATCAAACAATCTGATCGTAAACAAGACTCCCACCTTACTTTACGTAAAATCCTAGCTTAATCTCCATTTAAGTGATGAAGAGGTGATAAGATGTTTCAAAACTTTAGATTGCGATTCGCGTAAGAAACACGTCATAACTTCCTCGAAAATGGTTTCTTGCATTTTTCTCCCACATTCAAATTATGTGGTACTTCCATGTCTCTGAGAGTTTCCATTAGTCTACGTCTGTCGTTGAGCGAATTTCACTGGCATTTCATTACAGTGTTAGGGAAGATCACTGACTTCTGTGATAAAATGTAACACCACTTCACGTCATTCAGTATCAGCGTCACGCAAATCTCGCACGTCACGCAAAACACACAAGTCAAGAAAGTGATTTACTGACAACAGCTATTTTAAAATGATCCAAGCTCTGAAGCCAATTAAGTAGTCATTCAGAACAGGACCACTGTCCTTAAACCAACCAGTAAAACTAGTTTTACGAGACATCAATCAATTTCTCGCACGCACGCATGCACACAAGAAACGTTCAGGACGTATTCCAGTAACGTGCTAACCCCAAAATGTTCACCAATTACGTGAATGCTAAAAAATGTCCATATTTATATCATTCGCGTCCCATGGTATACAGGATTCAACATTTTCAGGGGTAAAGTTCTCTGGGAAAACAGCCGGAGAAATGGCATCTTGCGATTGTAGAGAATATTGGGCTGCTAATATACCAGCCTTTACACAGATGACCGGAGAGTGTCCTTGAATAATACACGAAGCCATTGCTGCTGCAAAACTGAAACATAAAAACAACATCGACTGGTCAGTGGACATATTCAATGAGTCTTTATTCAACGGCATTTTTCTTGGGCACCAAATACCTAGGTCGTAAAATGGCCCCCGACCGTATCCATAAATTCCATGTTTTTAAATTTCACGTGCTGTTTGTGTGCCTTTCTTAGTAATACAATGTGCATCAGCATGAGATAAGCACGCGCACCCAGAAAAAAATGGCAACGTTTTCTTTTAGGTGATGCTACCTCTACGAGATTACAACAGGCATCCTAGTCTACGAGTAGCCGTACCATCCACCCCAAGGTGAAACGGATACCTTCCATTTCACCTTGAGAGGGGTGGGTACGGCTACTCGCAGGCTACAAGCATCTTTGCTTTTATCTCAGAATTCTATTTTTCAACTAAATCTCAGCAGGCTTTCATTTCAAGGGAATGACCATGAACGAAATAAAGTTGCTAAATAATATGAAATACAGGGGAAGGCGGCTCTCCTTCACACTGTGCTCTGTCTATAAATTCTGTTTCCCTCCAAGATCAATCATCCAATCTCACCTGTCACCTGCACCAGTGACGTTTCCCCCTGGCACGTGACTTCCTGGGCCTACGGCGGGAAAATACCGCGCTGACACCAAACTGTGTTGCCGCGCCGCAGATACCCGACTCATGTGGTGAGCCGTTGGAAATGGAGTGTCAGCGGAAGTGTCTCTACAGATTAAGGCACCATGTTTGCCAAGAGTCACGATGATGCAATGAATATGCTTTAAAAGTGGCTTGCAAAGGTGCAAACACTCGGTTATAATATCTTCTAGTGGTCGATCTTTCTCTTTATCATCCTTTGTGATGTGTGGTGGAAGATTTGATTTCTGTAGTTCGTCGTTCACTATGGCAGAGCTCATGGTTCGAAGCTCTTTTAGATTAGGTGATATGTATGTTATGTTGTGCCACGCGTCACTACGAAAGGGTTTCTCGGCTTTCATGATGCACGTTGGTTCAAACCACACTAAATAACAACGCAATTAATAAAGAAGTGGTTTTACAAGTTCTGTATCAGGAGGGTTTTCGGGGAAATGACAGGGAAGGAATCAGTCGGTTATCTGCTATCCTTGAAATTTCCATGACATCCACTGTACATGCACTTTCAAAAAACAGCTAACTACAAATAACTGAGATTAGCTTACCGTCAATCTAATATCCCACAGTACATCTTCCCCTTATGTCTACAGCACATGTCGTTTATTCTTTCATGACTGTCACAATTTAGTAGAAGACCGAAGTCATTAAACCAATCTCTACACTCAGCATTAGCATTGTGGTACCTGGTATGTGGTTAGCTGCACAGGGGTGACGCGCCTGACCAACAATGTAATGTAATGTTGCCACCTGGCTAGTTACTAATTCAACGTCAATCTAAGATCTTACATTAAATCTTCACCCTCCATCTACAGCACATGTCGACTATTAATTCACGACCGCCACGTGTATTGGTAGATCGAGTTCATTAAATCGTACTCTATATTCAGCCTTAGCAATGTGGTACCTGGTATGTGGTTAGCTGCACAGAAGTAACACGCATGATCAATAGCTTCTTCAGTAATATTGCCATCCAGCATTACCAAAGGTGCGTGTTTAATAGGTTCCTCGAAGGCTGCAATCTAACAAATATGTTCAAAAAATAAAGAAAGCGTTTAAGAACATGCTGGAATTACTTGCTTATCTGAGGAGTAACTTAACCTCCTCGCGTATGACTGAGTAGTTGACGTACAATCGGGGCCATACCTCCGCGGGGAAACCTTCGAAAGACACGCTCTAAAGGTTCATTCTTCATACCTCCGAATATCTTGATTTCGGTGTCAAAAAAAAAAATGATAAACCCCTCCCGCCCTTCAGCAAAGGTAATAATAATAATAACAATAATAATAATAATAATAATAATAATAGTAATAATAATAATAATTATCTTTAAGTTCTTGGCAGGGGTGTCCCACAACTTCACATTGGCGAACCCTTACTACGCTTGTACGTTACTGCTCAATATCAAGTATTCATTATTTACTTATTTTGAAAAAAAATCTTAGCTTATTAACGTTACAGCATTAGAGGTTCTGCCCTTGTATAAGTCCACGGTTGTAGGTAAAATAACTAGTCACATCTGAGGGGCCAGAATAATGGAACTAATGAAGAAATCTATAGTCCTCACTATAGTTTAAAAAACATTATCTTACATGATCAGGACTGATAACTTTATGAATGTCCATGTCACCAACTGCCGCGTGAAAGTCGTCGTTTTGACTCAGTATCGCCGAGTACGTACCAGTGTGATTCACCTTAGAGGTGTATATGCCACGTGTAACCTGGGAACCAAAGAACAATTTAAAACAATAAACTGCTTACAGGGAAGTAATAGCATGCACGTAACTTGAGAAGAAGGGTTGTTAATTGGTATGACCTAATTATTTTAAGTATCGCACAGTCAGTACAACATTGTCTCGAGCTAAAGTCACAAGCTCACGATGGTTTAGTCAACCGGGTATGTTTGATTTAGAACTAAAATGGACGGTGGAAAGAGGGAGCGAAGAAAAGCAATTTCTAATAATTTCTAAGCTACTGTCCCAGTGTTCAGATGTAGTCTTAATTCTTTAGAAACTTCATTCTCACGTCGATTTATTCTTCGAATAAATCCAATATTTTAAGGGAGTCATCTTGTCACGAGCCTGGGACAAAGAAAACTCTTGCTTTCATGGCGCATAAGAGATGTACCATTCTAGCTTCTTCACAGTGTTTTAGCAGCATAGCTCCCAGAGGATCGCTTCCTATGGATGACACGAACAACGGCCTCATGCCAAGACGAGCCAGGCATTCTGTTGAATTGAAGAGCAAACTATATTTCACCGTTTTAACTGCAGCTTTGATGCAGAAAACAACAAACAAACAAACAAACAAACAAACAAAAACCATCACAGTAGGATTTTTAATGTTGGAATTCAATCTTAAGATTAAAAGGCAACCAACCTTTACACTGTTATATCTTGGACGATTACAAATACATTGCACGCTAAACGTTAATCTAAAACGTGCAAAATAGGCCTCAATCAACATAACACCGGGGTGAGTAAGGCAGAGTTACGAAGAGCGGAATTAACGAACTTATTTACTCTTTAACTCCCAGAAGTGATTAACGTGAAACTTCTTCCCACTAATATACATACACTATCCAGCAAAAGGCGAATGAGAATACCCAATCTTATCAAAGAAAAAAATGCTATCTTGATTAACATCAAATTCGCTTAACTTTTTAGCCAGGATTTGTGTGAAGGCTGGAAGAGAGAATTAAAAATTAGATCTTGTATCGAGGCAGGTGTGTATAGCAGTTTTAAACTGAATTCTTCAAAGAGCAGGCTTCTGTTTACTTGTCATTCTCAATTGTGGAAGGGAACTTCAATGCATCCGAACTTATCTATAACATTGAGATGCCACGTTACGATCCCTCCCCTAACTTCCTTTTAATGGGGAGCGTTGCGTGACATCCCACAAAACGCCTACAAAGGTGACTGGTGCTACTATTACGTAAAACAAAGGAATACCTGCCATATTTCTTCCAACTCCACCGAAACTCATCCTTACTTTTCCAGGATTAGACGCTTCAAGCTGTGTAAAGAAGATGTTACTATGCGATTTAAATCCAGTCCAGAAACACAAATAGTTCTTTCATACACCTGTAAAAACCCCTTAAAACTTAAATGGTGGCACATTTAATCCCATGACACCTACGTGTGACTAGCATCTAATTTCTCGTTACATTATCACCACTGAATCAGAAATTGAGGTCACGAGAATAAAGGAAATGATCACCAACTATAGAACCTCTTCATTGCTGAACAAATCCTTCTTGTCAGAACCGTAGGAAATTCATTGAGAACAGTAAGGAGAATATGGATACCGATGTCAGGGTGAAAAGAGTTTAAAAATCTTTTTGCCTGTTGGTTTGTGTAAATTTAATTATATCTTGTTGATAAATGGTTTGAATTTATAACCGTGCTTACCACAATGCTTTCTGCCGTCGCGATAAAATCTACATTGGATCCACCGATCACAACCTAGAAAGGAACGTGACAAAAAAAAAAACAAAAAAAAAGAGGAAAGAAGAAATATGAAGAAATATGGCAAATTTTGAACAGACGAGGCCAAATAGATTGTCACCTTTGTAGAAAACAGATCTTTTGAATGCAAAGTAACTAAGCAAGATCATTTCAGTTCAAGTGTTACTACAGCGTTTTCATACTTACAAAGATAAAACTAAAAAGGTCAGGACGTCAGTTTTGAAATTAACCCCAAAATTCTCTTCTATCCCACTCAATCACGCTTATTCATTCTCCATTTGTCTTCTCGTTCGAGTTTTATCATAGTTTAAGTATTCAATTTAGTTGATTCTGGTCACTTCTAAAATTGTGGTTCTTAATAGTGTTTAACTGCTAGCTGCAAAAAGGCTGAAAAATTAACCGTTGGGTGAGGCGTGAACAAAACTTATTGAATAATCGTCAATTGTGACAAAACATAACCGTTAGCTGTAAACCGCTTAGGCCTCTTTGAACTTATACACTTCTTCACATTGCCCAGTTAAATTAAACTTTAAAAAATAATCCACAAGAAATTGACACTGACTGGTTTGCCGTGAACAGAATTCTGTGGCTCTACAATATTCGCTTCCAAATTTGACTATTCATATTTACTATTGACGACTCACTGGTCTCCTTTGCCGGTTCCAATCTCTGGTTGAATCTGGAAAGCCTGGCACTTTGCCTTGTGATTCCTGTGAAGCAACAAACAAAATCGTTCATCTTACATTTCTGTTCGTCGATAATTTATGGAAAAAAGTGGATTCCATTTTGTTGTGTTTCTTCTGTTCTGGATCACAAAAGTCGCAAGAGTGTTTCCGACCCAGCGAAAATCGAAAGTCGGAGTCCACAGAGAAGTACTAGGGACCTTAAGCAAACCACGACGGCGACTGCAACGTGGACGTGGAAAAACAAAAGATCTAATTGGCAGAACAATAGCTCAGCACGTGCGTTTTAAAACTTTGTACATTTCTTAGCCGTCCTATGCAAAGCAACAACGTGAAATCACCACAATTTGCGTCGTCTACGAACCGAGAACGCGACGACAAATTATTTTAATGTCCATTTGGAACTCAACGCTTCTTTTATACGGTATGCTGAAGTTGAGGTGTGGCGCTGTATGAGACGGTAAACAAATGCAGCCATTTTTGAAATTCTAATTTAAGGCAGAAATTCATTTTTTAATCGAAGTTTTCCTTGGCGTTGCCGTCCTGACTGCTTAAGGTCCCTACTGAGCTAGACAGAATCGGACCTGGAGAATCAAAACGGTTTTATTTTCTTGCGATTCCACTTAAGACTCTAATGCTTATGAATCAGCTAAAGCAAGATTGCCGGCGTCGCATGCAGAAGCGGAAGAGGCAACCAATCGTTATGCCAGTTTTCAGGCCATCCAAAGGCTTATGACTCCGACAATCAAGTTTCCACTGAATCGATATTTTTCTACCGATTCTGTTGGTCTGATTTCTACTTGATCGTATCGCTCTACGCTTCTGATTATGACACTGACTCCGTCGTAAGTGAAAAGCATCCTTAACTAAACAGACACTCGGGCGAATGGAATCAATGACGGCGTAGCTATCACGTTGTTATAGCTTACCACAGCTTTCTTCTCTTTTAATTTTCGTATTCTGCATAATTCAACAGCAATTAAACTTCCTATCTTTGCATTGTTTTTTACTAATGCCATATCTGACAGAGAAAGTTAAGGATATACACCTCATAAATTAACCAATCCCGGCACTTCGCAGTTGACTATTCAGCGAGCTATCAGTGCATAGAAGCAGGGCTGACTTCACATAAAAGCTGTACCCCAGCTGGGTCTAACGCTTAAAACGTTAGCTTCAATAAACTAGTCACGACGCTTGCCTAACTTTAACAACTTATGGTTGATAACGAAGATGACGTTATTCAGTAAATGATCCAGGCAAACTCGGAAAAAAGTCCATGGTGACAAACTTCCATGACGCTTCCATCACGAGTCTCAATGGTAAAGCATCCGAAGTACTAATAGGAGGGTCGTTTTTATTTTCGTGTACGCCTGTGTTATTCACAGATTAACATCATCTTAAATTATAAATCACGAACTGTTCATTTCCCTTGCCCAGTGACGCAGCAAATAAAGGTATAACCTTCACTTTGAACTGCTTAACTGACAATGCCTGACAAACTCTTCCTTGAAATTCACAGTAAATTTTCTCGACCTTTCTTCGTGGTAATGATCTAAGCAAAACTTTGAAGAACAAGTTCTCTTGGACAAATTTAAACAAATGAACGGTAGATAACAAGAGAAAGTTAAAAAGGATACTGGCTTGAAGAGATTGACCCTGCGTAAGTTCATTCTCTCTCTTGAGCAAAAAGGGTGTCACTTCTTTACTTTTAATACCAGAATCACTACGACAAAAACATAAAAATCATAATATTTGTGTACGCCATAGTAAGTACCTCTTAACCGAACGGGAGGGCCGGAAAGGAATTTCAAATATTTGGCTCGAGGTCCTGACGTACAGACCAAGTGCAACCGAAAACGTTCGTTCCCACAAACTCAATCAATAAGCATTTACCATAAGACCGCCGCTCTCTCCCTTTCTGACTCCCTTCTTGAATTTCTTATTTTTCTTCATCTTCAAACATTTTGAGGCCGAACGCCAAGCCGGATGGCTACATCTGATACTGCATGTGGCTATTGCATATGGCTATTGATATTTTTTACGAGAACTAGCAGCATGTACGGAGCCGTAGGAGCAATATGATGAACAGACACAGAACTATGTAAAATATGGCGAAATACAATAACTTATGAAACAAAATCAAAAATTGATTTAACACGATGGATCATTATTACCTTGTTCATTACTAATGATAAATACCTGGCTTCCTGCAAAGCCTTTTGGATAGCTTTCTCGATGATTTCCCCAGATGCGGCTTCCTCTTTGGAGATTGGGACAGCTAAAACTATTCCACTGCTAGATTTTAGTGATAAATTCGCATCTGCAGAAACAATGAGAAATCCTCATACAATCGAGGCTCCCTTAAAAGACCCTCTATAGCCTTAAAAGCATAGACAGTTTCGGTCACCATAGTAAGAGCTTATGTGAGCCTCAACAAAGAATCTCACAAAAACTCTTGCTGCTTTGCTTAGACCAAAAAAAACTCACCAATTAACTTAGCTGCCTCTTCTGGGGTTTGTATATTGCAAACAGACTGTGAAAAACCAGCATGAAGAAAAATGCAGTTAGCAAAACACAGGATCAAGCAAAATACACAGAATAAACAATAGTATTCCAAGCAATCATCTTATCTAGAATAGTTGGATCAATATCAGTATCTGGGCAACTGCCCACCTACCCCTCTCCTAACTCAACAACAGTCGACTGATAACAAGTTAGGGTTAATGTTGGGTTAAGGGAGGGGTAGGTGGGCAGTTGCCTAGATACTGATATTGATCCGAATAGTTTTGTTGGAAATGACAAAACTATTCCACAATAGTACAACACTAGTCACTCTCGATCTCCATTTAGCTTCCTTTAAATGCTCACAGTGCAAATCTTTCTTTCATGTCTTGTCAAACTCTGTTAACAAAAGCCTAGAAAGTTCCTATAACTACACCCTTTCCGAATTTGCAAAGGAAATACTACTGATGTCATTACTGTGGTTGTCTTAAGCATTACATGTAATGCTAATTGAAAATCATGCCCTTAATACTGACTTTCATTCATTTAAATATTTACAGAAAGAATTTTGAAAATGTTTTGAGATCAAATACAACTGTATTTTGTACCTTAAATCCACTTTTTGGGGTAAAGAATGCTGGGAAGTCTAAGGAGTCTCCATATGTAGCCACAAGAACACCTTGTGTTTCCTATGACAAAATACAAATTTATTAGAAATAAAGTAAAATTTTCTATAGAAAGTAAATCAACACAAACTGCTTCAACCTAGTTATCTACCTAATGAAAAATTATACATACCTTAACGATTACAAAATTTATCATTCAATACAATTTACAAATTAGCCCCGTTAAAGATTGGAAGAAAATAAAAACTGCGCAAGATTATGTGAAATATACTGTGACCCTCATGATACAAAGTCTATAACCAACTTTGAACAGAATTGTATTTTTACATTTTCAATTCACATTTTGTTGTGTGTTGAATGGAACAAGGAATTAAGAGTAACAATTTCCTCCAATAAACCTCTGCAGAGCTTTTATGACACTTCTTTCTTATTACTGACATTAGCCTAGCAATGAGATGAATTATCATAATTGATTAAAGTTTCAGAGCTAACCCTGCATGTAATTGAAGGGGCACTGAAACAACTAAATGGCAGTCAAATCTTAATCATCTGCAATAGGTACTTCACAGGTAAATAGTACTTTTCATGAGTACTGATTGGATAGCTTGGAAGTGATTGGCATGTGCTATTCACCTCCAAGCAGTAATGTAGGGCAAGAGTTTAATTTGCAACCATTTTCAAGTACATTGACAGAAACAAACTTATTTCTTGATACTTGCGTGGCATATAGAGGAAGAAATATTATTCACACCAGTATTGGTGAAATTGCTGGATATATTTATCTCCACCCAGGTCAATAATTGTTAACTGCTGCTCATCATTACACATAAAAAATAATTCTGATGCACTTACCAAATACTCAAGAGTCAATTCAATGTCCAGAATAGATTTAGCTCCAGCACAAACAACTGCCATTGGGGTTTTACCAAGCTCAGTAAGGTCTGCACTGATATCAAATGCTGCTCAAGGGGAGATGAATTAACATCAAAATTACTTATCAAGGTATTATCTACTATTACGATGTATTTCAGAGGACCGGGGAGTTTTATAATGTCTGAATGACTAAAATCTGGAATGTACCCACTCAAAAGAGCACAAGAGAATTTGTAACATTGGAAAAAAAAAAAACATCTAAGTTTATAATGTCAGTCATAAGATTCAGCAATCAATCCCAGTATTGGCAGAAAAAATCAAGATTGTATTTTAATTGGCTGTCTAAGTTAAACAAATGTCATTAACAATTAAGTGATTGAACTTACTTGATTGTGCTCCTCTATGAACACCACCAATTCCTCCTGTAACAAAGACTGGAATACCTGTGGCATTTGCAGCAATCATAGTACTTGATACTGTGGTTCCTCCAGTTAGACCCTGCATGACAAGAAATTACAGTTTTTATGTGCATTCAGGCTGTCAATCCTCAGAGGCAATTATAAGGCTTCCCCAATGTTAACATTGAAACATGCTTTTACAATCATTCCAAACTCTCAGAGAACAAATTCTTTGCCCTTCAGAGTAAATTTTAGTCATTATTAGCAAATTTAAAAGAGCAGGAGAAATGTGCAAAGTAACACTAGAGTAATCTTAACACAATGCTACTGTAATTTAGCCATTTATACTTATAAGTAAAGGGTAATATCTTCTAACTTCATTATAATGCTAACTCAGAACACAGACTGCCACCAGACAATGATTACTAGTCTGCTAAGAAGAGACTTGCTAATTCATGCATTCTCAGATTCAAACTAGATATTACCCCCAGACCTTAGGAAAGATCCTCCTTGGAAAATTTATTAAGAACTGTAGTTGAAAATAAAATGATGAAAAATTGAAATATATACATCACCTTGCTGATAACGTAGGGCAAATCTCTCCTGGATGTCTTTACAGCATTAGTATCCTGAGCTAACCTTTCTAAGTTTGCTTCTGACAAACCTAAGGACATTTTTTTTCTTTTCAATTTTTTTAAATACAAAAGAGTCTACAGCTGGTCACTATATAATAAAAGAGGTTTGTTTGAAATTAAAGGGTGTAAAACATTCATTGAATGATTAACTGAACAGTAACCTCAAATGCAATCTTAACTCTTCCCTGTTTTTCTTCTGGCAAACAAGAGTTCACATTGATAATCACTAAATATAAAATCATTGAATCATCATCTGCTTCTACTGACTTTTAATACTTATCTCATAATTTTTTTCCAACAATCCTCTAAAAAAAAGAAACAAAAAAAGACAAACAAAAAAACAAATAAAATATAAGATCACACCCACCTACATGGATTTTACCAGACATAATTGCTATGGTGGCTGGTATTGCTCCATTATTTTTCACAATTTTTTCTACTTCCTTAGCAACTCTGAGTAGAAAAAAAAATTAAAGCTAAACAATTACTTTTAATTGAGATTCTACAGTAAGATGAAAATTTTACAGAGAGAGGTGACCCTATTTTACAGAATGTCAGAATGGCAGTGAAATGGAGAGACAGAATATCCTAAAACACAGAGGGACAGGATATCCTTTAAGGCAGAAACATGATAGAATGCTCCAAAATGTGGAATGACCCCAAATGCCTCCAATTGTGTTTTGAAAATCAGTTTGCACCAGAGGGTGTAAAAACATGTCAGTATCTGAGCAACTGGATACCTCAGTACCCCTCCCCTAACCCATCTTTATTTCTAGCTTGTTATCAGGTGACCTTTGTTGGGTTAGGGGAGGGGTAGGCATGCAGTCGCTCAGATACTGGTGTTGATCCCAACCATCTTTGATGAACCCTTTTTTTCTCCACAGTAAGGGAGTTTTGTTAGCATCAACATACCTTAAATTTTCAGGATAAGGCATTCCATGTGTTATAATAGTTGATTCTAATGCAACAACTGGCCTTTTACTGACAATTGCCTCAGCAACCTCTGGGTAGACTTGAAATAGTCTATCCTGTAAATTATTGAGACCAGCTGGCCCAGGTCCAAGTGCACTTCTTGATATCAACCTTGCAATTCTCCTTAGATTCTTTGCTTGCTTGAGCATCTTATGCTGTGTGCATATACATGTATTCCACATTTTGAATGTGTTAATTTTCTGGAAGAAAGAATCAACAAGCTTTAAAAAAAATTCAAATCATGAATAACAAGCATTTCCCTAAGTTCCTTCACTCAAATCAGTTAAGAAAAAATAAAAAAAGTCCCCAGTCCAATACATGTTTAAATGTAGGTTTGTGTCTTGAAACCAAGTCTATGATGCATAATTCACTTTCCAGTCTTACTTTTATATATATATATATATGTTCGTGCATATATATATATATATGCACGAACTCCTGCACTGGGGGGTGGGGTGGTGGTAACAACGTCTCATTGCGCAACTGACAAGAGGGCCTAAGTTTTATTACTAGCTACTAAGAAGTAGAAAAAAGTTAATTCATAAACTGAAATAATCCTTGAAATCTCAATTTTCCACGATTACTAAGCAATCCACTTTCGCGCGAGTTTGAAGTCTTCATCTTATAGGACATCAGCCATGAATACCTTCCTTAGTAGTATTACGAATTTTAACAGAGAAAGCATTTCACTCCATAGTCGCTCGCTGAGCGTATTCAAAATTTAAAGAAAGATCAGCGTTAGGTGTCCTCGCACACATCAGCTATTACTATAAAAACGGCTCACTTACCGAAGCTCATGTATGTACTCTGTTCCTTTGCCGCGCGAATAGACGCTCTAATCTAAAAAGTATTTTTGATTGCAATTTTGAACCTGCCGAGGACTCTACGGAAATTGCCGAAGTTGGCTAGGCATCCGGATATCGTATAGCATTGTGGGTAACTTTGAAAATTATGGTATGTCAGCTGGACACGTGCTTAGTTCTCTTTCTTTCACGTTGTTCTTGAAGTAAGTCTTGAACGAAATTCGTGAAGTAAATGATAGCTTAAACGTCTCATTATGTGCTTTAGAGTTCCGAAATTCGCAGAGGACATATGGTCAAAGCCCTGTTAAATGTAAAAGTAGTAGAAATTTGGCAATAAAGGAACATCCACTCTTTTACGAAATGGGATTCGTGCGTATCAAAAAAATATCTATATATTTCGCGAAAGCATAAAATGGTGTTTAAGTCACCGAGTCCTCTCTGTTTCATTTAACTAATAAGGCTATTGGTTTAAAAAGTATTCTTCACAATCAGGTTAACACTCTTGCAATTGAATAAAGGTATTTTACACGAAAAGCTAAGAAAAATGTTCGCGAGAGAGATGAAACACATCTGAACATATCTGTAGCTAAGGATTGTACGAACTTGACCTGAAGTAAGCTGGTTGACTAGGCATGGTGATGCCTTGAAATCTCGTCTATTTAAGCAATAGACAGCATTTTCATGGCTTTTGTATAGCGTGACAAATGCATGTGATACATTAGTTGGTTAGAGGAAAGGTTCGATCACTTGAATCACAATCTGTCAAGGGAGTCAGGAGTAGTATTAGTACTGGTAACAATCTTCTCAAGTGTTCCTTCGAAATCCCAAGTTGGCTGATAATTCCACGAAGCCATTCAAATCAAGCCTATTGCTTTTATGTTACATCTATAAACGAATTATGATGGAAAGAAAAGTAGATTAACTCTAATTTCATGATCATACCACCCAAAAGTTGTGATAAGTAGCCCTGAAGAGAAAAGTGGCAACCTGCTTTTTTTTCTTCCTTGTACGCAGTATTTTAACGTGATACCAATAATTATTAATATATTACAGTAGGCTGACCATGTTATTAATCATAATTTCTTCATTTCACTTTGTTTCCAAACTAGATCTAGTCTTTAAACGCTGTTCTGCGCAATCCTTCACCAAGCAAAATGGTTAGGGAAGACAAGGCAACATGGAAGACAAATTATTTTATGAGGCTAATTGTAAGTTTCAGTAACTGCTACCTGTACAATTACACTGTTTAATTACAACTATACAGAATGATTTGAGAAAATAAAGCAGCTAATGCACCCATCACAGTTTTGAAAATTGTATAGGTTATGATCACCATTCAGGGAGTTCATAGAAATTTGTCTTGGTTATAAAACATAGACTTTGAATGTGTCAAAGAATGTTAGAATGCAGGATGTAAAGAAAACTCGAATTCATGTCCATGTTTTGTAGTTTTTGACTCATTTGATTTTCAAACATTTTGCTCGAGACCCTGTAAATAAGAAAATTGCTTTCTGTCATGGTAAGAAATTACCTACAGGATCACATGAGTTTTGTGGTGAATGTTGCTTTCTTTTACTTTTCAAGAGGTAAATTTAATTTTGTGTGGGAATTAAGTGAAAAACCGGTGTAAAGCCCTTATTGAGGAAAAGACTTAAACAGCTTGCTTAATAATTGTAAATGAACTTTTCTTAACAGCAATATATGGATGAATTTCCTAAGATGTTTCTGGTAGGTGTGGACAATGTAGGGTCCAAACAGATGCAGCAGATCCGTCAGTCTCTGCGTGGTAGAGCTGAAATTCTCATGGGCAAGAACACCATGATAAGGAAGGCCATCCGGGGACACTTGGAAAACAATCCTGCCTTGGAAAAGTAAGAGCAACATGAGATAGTCTCATCAAAGCAGGTCACAAGTTCTCTGAGGAACAATGTATTTTGTTTCTCTCCTTGGGTTTCTTGAAAAGTTAGACAAGCACAGGGGGTACATCTTAAGTAACACTCTGTTAAACTGATTTGAACAGTAATATGACATTTCACATGGCTGGTTTGCATCATTTTAAACCTTCATGAATCTTATTTTAAAGCATACCAAGTTGTTTTGATAAGCCATTTTCACTAGCTACAGTGTTGATCTTTCAAAAATAGTATGAAAATTTCTGTTGCATTTTCCCAGATTATGATGGTGATCATACTACTGTGATATTAACATTCTGTTGTATTTGTGCCATGTAGGTTGATCCCTCACATCAAAGGCAATGTAGGCTTTGTCTTCACCAAGGAAGAGCTCACAGATGTGCGAGATCTTATCCTGGCAAACAAAGTGGCAGCCCCAGCTAAAGCTGGTGCAATTGCCCCTCTGGATGTGTTTGTTCCAAAGGGAAACACTGGCCTGGGTCCTGAGAAGACATCTTTTTTCCAGGCGTTGGCCATTCCAACCAAGATTGCCAGAGGAACCATTGAAATCTTGGTCAGTGATCTCTGTTTGTTTTGTTATTTTTATTAATAATGTGAAGACGTGGATTAGAGCAAAAACATCTTTCTCAAAAGGCTTAAGGACCAGTAAGAGAGTCCTGTGTGACATTAAGAATACATTGACATCCAACCAACAAAAATCCCACTTCCATTGAATTTTAGACTTACACCCTTTTATATGTTCTTTATTTTTTATTATTATTCTCTTTGTAAATATTGACTTTTAGACTATTTATTGTACATAAGTATTTGAAATTTTGAATTATAAGTTATTGCTTTTTATGCTGACAATTTTACCTGTGAACCCGTATTTTGTTTTAGCTGTGCAAGTTTGTTGGAGTTAACATTTATTCCTGTACATAAAGCATGATTCGTTTTTATTCTATATCCATCTGTAAATATTATTATTATTATTATTATTATTATTATTGGGGTATTTATTTATTTTTTTAGAGTTAACTCTCTTCCTCTTAATCCTGCACCTGTTGAAAGCATGTACACTCTTTCATTATAGTTTCAGAACCCAAATTGAGCTGTAGGTTCATGCATTGATACACTAGGCATGAACATTCCAATTTTTTTGTTTGTTAAACTCTCTTTCATTCCAAAACTTACATTGGGTCATGTATCAAGGATCGAAATATTTTCCATTTTAAGAGAAGTGGAAGGTATTGGTTTGCTCTAACACTGAAATGTTTCTGCTGTCTGTTATGTTTAGAATGATGTACATCTGATCAAGAAGAGTGAAAAAGTGGGAGCATCAGAGTCCACCCTGTTGAACATGTTAAAGATCTCCCCATTCTCGTATGGTCTTGTCATCCAGCAAGGTAGGGGTACAATTTATATATAAAGACTTCTTAGTTAATCCTCAGATTTCCAAGTACACTACAATTATACAAATGAAACTTAGAAACTATCTGAGAGCCTTTGTGAACTTCCCTAAACACATACAAAAAGAAATCTCATCTTTGTTGCCTGCTTCACGTTCAATGATCTGTCTCAAAAGAGATATTTAACAAGTAATAGTAATATTTCAGAAAACATTATATATTTTTAACAGTCATGCATGGTTGATTTCTTCAATAGAGAGTGCTCCAATCTGGCAGCCTTAAAAAATAAATTTATGTGCAAATGATGCAATGGACACGATAATATACTATGAGTTATTTCAATGGAAAGATGTGTTGTTGAGTGGTCATCAATGGCCGCTTTTTAGCCTAAACTTCCCACTAGTCTGCATCTCTAAGCATGTTACTTTCACCTTTTGGTTGATAAAATATTGAATTACTATCCAAAGAAATATTTGTGAAGCAGCCAGTTCCCATTTTTTGAGAAGAGTAGAATAAGTTATTACTCATTAACAGCTCTTTTTGCATTGACTTGTGATGTTATTTATGATTTTTTTTTTTTCAGTGTATGAAAGTGGAGCTTGTTTCTCACCTGATGTGCTGGATATTACTTCTGAAGATATCTTGTCTCGTTTTGTTGAGGTATGTCCCACCAGGAAATCAGAAAAAGATGTCACACAAGTCACACATATAATGATTTAAAATTTACGAGATTTAAAATTGATTTTGTGTAAATCAAAATTTTATTACTTTTCAGGGTATTGTGAATGTTGCATCAGTTTCACTTGAAATTGGCTACCCAACAGTAGCATCTGTTCCACATTCAATCATCAATGGCTTCAAGGTAAGTTTTCTACAAAATTAATGAATCATGAGCCAGTTTATCACAGGTGACCAATGACACCCTAATGGTGCGGGATCCAAGTTGCAGCTCTCCTGATCGGTGTTGCAATAGGCAGAAAGGGGGACTTTTAAAGAAGGCTGAGCTTGGAACCCTCATTAGAATCATTGAGAAAAATCCAATAAAGAGTTGAACAGAGAGCAGAGGGTTTTAAAGTGGTTTTCTTCTGGCTTAACCTATGACAGTGATCAGGTGTAATAATGTAATTTATTATGATCATTCATTTTAATATTGTATTAACACCAATTTTAGTCAGTTGATTAAACTTCATAAACCAAAAGGATATTCTGAAAACTGCATTATCATGTTTGTTTTCTTCCTTGTTTTCCCCCTCAGAATATTGCTGCAGTTGCTGTGGAAACTGAGATCACATTCCCACAAGTTGAGCAGGTAAAAATTTCTAGAACTCTGTGATTTCAAAATAAATGTGCACAACTGTTTTTGGTCGTTATTCAGTCTAAATATTTTTGTGCAAGTGCAAATGATCCTTGTCCAAGGTTGCAGGGTTGTAGCCTTAAATTCAGTTTAGTTGCTGAATTTATTCAATTGTGGCCTTTTTATCAAATTGTATTTCATATGTCACTTAGTAAAGGCAAATTATTTGTAAATATTGTAAGATATAAATTTCTTCTAGTATTTTTGCATTTTTTGTCGATTTCTTATTGATTTTTAAGAAGTTTATACACAACCACATCGTACAGTTTGGGATGTTTTATTTTCTTATATTCCTAAGAAAATGCTGCATTGGTGTTGCATTTATTTAAGTGTGAGGGAATTGCAAGTAGTTTTGCAGCATTTGACTGAGGGCAGCATTTGACTGAGGGCAGCATTTTTTCAAGGGTGGCATGAGCAAAGACGGTATTTATTTTGGTTTGTTTTTGTTTAGCTCAAAGCTTTCCTGGAGAATCCAGACGCATTTGCATCTTTGGCACCTGCCGCGGATGCAGCTGCTGCTGCTGCTCCTGCTGAGGAGGCCAAAGAGGAGAAGAAAGAGGAAGAAGAGGAAGAAGAAAGTGATGATGACATGGGATTCGGACTGTTTGACTAACCAGTTACATGAAAACCATCTCAGATTAAAGCAGTTGAAACAATCACTTTTGCTCTTGTTTGATGGAAATCTCAAACTAATAGCATCAATTGTTTTAGTTGAAATTAATCCCGCAATCGTAGGACTCTAAAACACTTCTAACACCACCTACATGATCTCAAGGCGTTTTATTCAAGGGGCTCCTCTAATACCTTCTCACCCCATCCCACTCTTCCTTCGTTTCTGCTGTCACTTCTGCCGTGGTGAAAATCAATCACAGATGCCAGTTATAATTTAAGCAAGAAACTTTTGAGTACTTGCTTGGCAAAATTACGCCGGCTAGAAGGCTAGGAACACATACACATGTTAAACGAAACGAAAGCGGATCAATTAAGAGGATTATGGCTTTATTTGGAAAAGGTAGATGACTCTATCCATCAAGTTTTGAAGCCCAAAGGAACGTTCTCATTATTTAAGTTTGAATTTCCTTTTATTTTCAATTTGTTGTCTTTCCTTCTCCAAATAACTACAAGTTTCTCCTCCGTTATATTTTCTTGCTTAGTCTCTTCATCTCCACGTTATATCTTGCCAATGGCTTTTTAGAAGTTGAAATGAAATGTAGAACTTAATCCTTTCACCGTCATTTTGCAGTGTGTTTTCTCATTCCGCCACCGTTTCGTGTAGAGCAGATTTTTAAAACATCACATTTATTAATTACCTCTTAAGTATCAAGGAGTCTTACCTGACAACATGTCCTCATTCTAGAATTACCAATAATCAGTAACTGGCTCAGAGTCTTGTTTTACCAATAATCAGTAAAACAAGAGGCAATGCTAAGGAGGCGTGGATCCCAAGCAACGCGCTCTTCTGAAACAAGATGGCGGAGCAAAGCGAAAAGAGGGAACAGGTATAATTTTATTTTTATTTGGTCTTTCTCCTTTATTTCTTTGTCTATTTTTTTTTTCCGTGAAAAGGAAATAATCCTATACCTTTCTTTTTGTATACATATATATGCATATTTCGTATGCATTTTGATACAATTTGCAATGCTAATTTCTGTGTTGCCTGTTGAATATTCATTGAATAGCTGATCAGTCTCGCCAATCAACTTGTACTCCAAATTCGCAGCGCTACATTTTACTCGGCGTTAAGCATAGTTGAGCAATGCGTCCACTTTGTTATAAAACTAATTTACATCCGTTTTGTCGATTTGACGTTTTGAACTGTTCAATTTTACTTTTTATTTCGCGCTTTTTGTCGTAGCCATCGACGGCGCCAAATGATGTGTCGAAATGGCCGCATTTTACCGTGAAAACTTTTTGCGATCACTGCCAATACGTCGTTTGATAGAAGTAGTTCTTCTTTCTGATTTTCTCGTTTGATTTTTTTACCTCAAGTATTTAGTATTTGTTTCTTACTTTCTTAATTTCAGTTCCGTGATTCATCAGAATCCAATTCTTCACAGCCTAGACGTAAAAAGGTAGGCTTCTGCTTGATCCACTCTATTGTCATCTCAGTTTAACATGGAAATACAGTATAGATTGTTGATTGTGTTTAAAGTGTAACACCTTTTTATTCTACTGTACTTTGTCCTACAGTAGGACCTCTATTAAGCGGCCACCCTCCATAATTAGGTGGCCACTTCCCAAAGTCTCCAATTATTTGTTAGTAAACTGCTGTATTCGATTAGTCTATTCAGCTACCTTTTGGCTGTCACAAGGTTATTATTTATTGCTTTTCAAGCCAAATTGGTGGTGATTGAATGACTATTCTATGGTTCCAGAGACTTGCAGAGGCCGTAGGGGTATGCACATCACTGATTAACCCTGGCTTTGTTACCTGAGTACCTTGCCCTAGCTATGGAAAGGTTTTTCACTTTACATCTCTCCGTGCCTCCCATACTCAATTATGTACACTCACATATTTACACTTTTCAAGGAACATTTTCCTATACAGATCAATAAATTATTTTTACTGTCATTTTTCTACCTTATTAAAGTATTTATACCTCTATTAAATGGCCAACCTCTATTATGTGGCCAGTTTTCAAAGTCCCAATTGTGGCCGCTTAAATATGTCCCCATCCCCTCTCCCCCAAGTTATTTGAGAATGTGAAAATTTTCTGAACAAAAAAAAATTGTTATTTGCATCCATCGCCTTTAAGAGGTGTTAAAGGACCCTAGGCAGCCACGCCTTTGATTTTCTTTACATACGGGTTTTCCGGTATTATATTTTATGCGGAGCATGTCAAAATGAAGGGATCCCCTCAAAACTGCTAAAGGTGCTTTAACAGACTTCCAGTAACACAACTTGCGGCGCTGCAATAAGATTTTGCTTCACCACACAATTTTCATAATTTCAATGGCATCAAGAATGGCGGATTTCAAGAATTTCAGGGCTTGGCTGACTAGGGTCCTTTAAGTGAAGAATACTTTAAAAGATGATACAGAAGATTATCAGCATGGAGTGCATCAGATTTCATTCTAGTGAATCAAAAATTGTGATGCTTTGGTTTAACAGAGCCCGCCATGCTATAGGATAGACCTATTGTATTCCCTGGTAGCTCTAATTCATCAGAATGCACATTGAATGCTCCTGAAGTTATTTCCAAAATAAGTCAACATCAGAAAACGATCATCTTTCAAAGGAGTTTGAAGTTTTCTTACTTTAGCTAGTAGACTATCTGTAGTTTCGTGAATAACTGCTTTTCAAATTAAACCGGTTTTCCAGTTTATTAAACAATCCTCTATTTAGCAAAATCTGTATGGTATTAGTCTCTTTGCTTCTAACTTCTTGAGGTAGACAGATAAAAATACCCAACGTATTTTTACTTTCAATAATCCATGTTTATTTCTCCTTGCTCAGTATTAAAGATCAGTAATCTAATAGCCATGAAGTTAAATTATGTTCTTTTTTTAGGATCTAAACACTTTGGATATTATAAGTTGTAACTTCTCCATGCACCCCTCCCCCCCAGTGTTCTTCGAGTGAAATCAAAATGCTATATTAAATAATTACCAGTTATTCTACTTTTCTTTTTAACATGCAAAAATGACTGGGGAGTCAATGGGTCACATTACAATTACATTTCTCAGTCTTGAATCATAGACATACTCCATCAAATTAAGTAGTCAAAATATTGTTAATAAAATCATCTTTGGCTGCATTGGTATGACATTTTATCCCTGTCAAAATTCAATGTTTGCTTTTTCATTCTTCTTTTTGCATTTGCTTCTACATTTGTTGTACAAATTCTTAGTTTGCACTTTCGCCATTCAACTTTCCTTGTGCAAAATTCAAGTTTTTGCCTTGTACATTCACCTTGTCTTAGTTAGTATGCAAGTTTTTGCATTCCACATTCAAGTTCAGTGGATTGTACATTAAAGTTTTTACATTTAACGTTTAGCATTTGTCATTCAAGATTTGTGGGGATGGAATGTCGTACCAGTGTGGTCAGTGTTTGTTAGTTTGTCAGTGCCAATGGTGATTAGAAAAACTGTTGGTAAATTATAGTCAGCAGTCAAGTTTTTACATGACAGTTACCTATTTTGTATAACAACTAAATAACTTTTAAGTTTACTTATGACTTTTAATTAAGTACATGCATTACATATACATGTATTACATAAATACATTTTATTATTATTATTTTTATTATTATACTGTATTTGTCATTTTAGAGAAGATTCAGTGATGATCCCCAAGATCCTCATGATGCCTACTGGCAAAAAATAAGGGAAAAGGGCAAGACAAATGTAACTGTTCAGAAGAGGTGCCTGCAGTTAAGGGTATGACAAAGACCTAATTGCATTCCTGAATTTTGTTTGGACAGTATTTCCTATCATGTTAATGTTAGTGCCTTTTAATAAGTACTGAAATTTTGTGTATATGTTTTCTTAGGCAGACACTTTGTACCAGAAACACTATTATGATGTCATAGTGTTTTTTTCATTCCGGTGTCCCTGGTCGGGAGACTGACCGCCACATTTTTTTATTATTATGGCACTCCAGGTAGTGGCAGGCTTTTCTTAAAGGATGCAGAAAATGAAAAGTCCCAGAGTCATGGAGCAACAGTGCTCAGAGCATTGAAACGATTTTATTATGGTACGATCTTACACTTGGAAATAATAAAATGTTGCATATTACTACTTGTGTGGATCTAAAACCTATTGAGTAAGAAGCATTCTTTATTAACTTGAAATGTAAAAAGAAACACACCCAGAAACAAAACGTCTGGACTTACAATTTCTAACGTACTATCTACCTATTATGTATATGCAAGACTTGTTTATTGAAAACAATTTCAAACATAATTATAATCAACATATAAACTGTAATTTCTACATTTACTGCAATATTTTAAAATTTATTTATTCCCTGTAAGTACACTAATTACAGTGTAACACTTTTTCCAACATGACATTAGCACTACTACATATCAATTTCTGGTTTTCATCGTAATGCCATCAAAAATAATTTTTGTTTTTATGTTGCCAAACCAATTTATATACTTTTTTCATGATTGTTTCTAAAGTTTTCTAGTTTAGTTCAGTTATTTTTTACAATCTTTTCTCATTTTTTTCTCATACTGTTTCAGAACAACCTCCATCTGAAAGAACCACTGGTCCCTTTCCTCTTTAATTCAAATTTAGCCTTTTTTACCTTACAGGGCAAAATACTTGGCTCTTTTTGAAAAATATACAACGATTACATTACACTAGGTCTTTTAACCAAACTAAAGGAAGCAGACAACCTTTCTTGAAGATCAAATACAGGAATTATCATTTCTGCACGACAGAGTCCTGGAACCGAGTATGTTGCCATAGCAACATCAAATTATACACCGTCTGGTGTATTTGTTTGGGTGTAACAAGCTTGGCAAGTTTAAAGTACCTTGTCCAATTATTACCAGAGATATTCTTAATTTTGTGTTTTGAGCCTTAACCTTCTCACCTTGCATCCCGAAGAAGCCAAACAAGCTAAAGATGTAAATAGTTTTAAAGGAATTATTAAATAACAATGCATGCATATAATTTATTTTTTCGCATGTAACCATTCATTGATATGTTTAATTTTGTAGTTATTAGCTAGCACGGCTCTCTGGGGAACATTTAAGGACGAAGGAGAGGCCGAGGTTAAATAAAGCTTTACAATACATTACAGTACAGTGCAGTAATAAAAGTACGGTACGGTACAGTAATAAAAGTACGGTACGGTACAGTAATAAAAGTACGGCACGGCACGGCACGGCACGGCACGGCACGGCACGGCACCTTCCATCGCATCGCATCGCATCGCATCGCATCGCATCGCATCGCATCGCATCGCATCGCATCGCATTGCATTGCATTAAAATATTCATTTGCCTTTGGCCACTTACCGTTAAAGGACTACTCAAAAGATGCGTTTGTGCTAAATATTAGACCCTTTTTGCATGGATCAATTAAAGCCCATTTATCACCTTTCTGAGAAAAGTCTGTAGTTAGGGCCCCAAGCCGTAAAATGGTCGCACAAATCATCCTTTTTTTCGCATGTCTGTGGAAAGTACGTAGTTTGGGCAACTTGTTTTAAAATGATTGCTCAAAGGATGTGTTTCGACTGAATATTGGACCCCATTCACATAGATCGAATGAAGTACGTTTTTCTGCCAAAAAGTCTGTATTTTGGGCCACATGCCGTAAAATGGTTGCGCAGAGTAAACCTTTTGGCTAAATATTGGACTCATTCGCATGGATCAGTGGAATTCCATTTTCGCCTTTTTGCGAAAAAGTCTGTAGTTTAAGCCAATGGTCGTAAAATGGTTGCACAAAGCACGGGGTTTGGCAAAATATAGGACTCGTTCACATAGAGCAATTGAAGTCCATTTTTCGCCTTTCTGCGAAAAAGTCTGTAGTTTTGGCCAATGGTCGTGAAATGGTTGCACAAAGCATTCGTTTTGGCTAAATATTGGACTCATTCGCATAGATCGATTTCAGTCTAGTTTTCGCCCCAAGTTCTGCGAAAAATTCTGAGGTTTGGGCCACATGCCGTAAAATGGTTGCACAAAGAATACGTTTGCTAAATATTGGACTCATTCCCATAGATCAATGAAAGTCCATATTTCGCCTTTCGCGCGAGAGAGTCTGTAGTTTGGGCCACATGCCGTAAAAAGGTTGCACAAAGCATGGGTTCTGGCAAAATATAGGACTCATCGGCATAGATCGATTTCAGTCCAGTTTTCGCCATTCTGCGAAAAAGTCTAAAGTTTGGGCTACATACCGTAAAATGGTTGTACAAGGTATACGTTTCTGCTAAATATTGGACTCCAATTGAATTCCATTTTTCGCCTCTCTGCGAAAGAGTCTTTAGTTTGGGCCACATGCCGTAAAATGGTTGCACAAAGCATGGGTTTTGGCAAAATATAGGACTCATTCGCATAGATCGATTTAAGTCCAGTTTTCTCCATTCTGCGAAAAAGTCTGAGGTTTGGGCCACATGCCGTAAAATGGTTGCACAAAGCATACGTTTTTGCTAAATATTGGTCTCATTCGCATTGATCGATTTCAGTCCATTTTTCGGCATTCTGCGAAAAAGTCTGTAGGTTGAGCCTCATGCCGTCAAATGGTTGGACAAAGCATCGGTCTTGGCAAAGTACAGGACTCATTCGGATAGATCAATTTCAGTCCATTTTTCGCCTTTCTGCGAAAAAGTCTGAGGTTTGGGCCACATGCCGTAAAATGGTTGCACAAAGCATACGTTTTTGCTAAATATTGGTCTCATTCGCATTGATCGATTTCAGTCCATTTTTCGGCATTCTGCGAAAAAGTCTGTAGGTTGAGCCTCATGCCGTCAAATGGTTGGAAAAAGCATCGGTTTTGGCAAAGTACAGGACTCATTCGGATAGATCAATTTCAGTCCATTTTTCGCCTTTCTGCGAAAAAGTCTGAGGTTTGGGCCACATGCCGTAAAATGGTTGCACAAAGCATACATTTCTGCTAGATATTGGACTCGTTCGCATGATCGATCTCAGTCCATTTTTCGCCTTTCTGCGAAAAATGGTTGCACAGGGCATACGTTTTCGCAAAATATTGGCCACATTCGCATTTATCGATTTCAGTACATTTTTCGGCATTGTGCGAAAAAGTCGGAGGTTTGGGCCACATGCCGTCAAATGGCTGCACAAAGCATACGTTTTCGCTAAATATTGGACTCATTCGCATAGATCAATTGAAGTCCATTTTTCGCCTTTCTAAGAAAAAGTCTGCAGTTTGGGCCACATGCCGTAAAATGGCTGCACAAAGCATGGGTTTTGGCGAAATATTGGCCTCATTCGCATAGATCGATTTCAGTCCAGTTTTCGCCGACTTCGCCATTCTGCGAAAAAGTCTGAAGTTTGGGCTACATGCCGTAAAATGGTTGCACAAAGCATACGTTTTTGCTAAATATTGGACTCGTTCGCATGATCGATCTCAGTCCATTTTTAGCCTTTCTGCGAAAAATGCCGTAAAATGGTTGCACAGGGCTTACGTTTTCGCTAAATATTGGCCACATTCGCATTTATCGATTTCAGTCCAGTTTTCGCCATTCTGCGGAAAAGTCTGAAGTTTGGGCTACATGCCGTAAAATGGTTACACAAGGCATACGTTTTTGGTAAATATTGGCCTCATTCGCGTAGATCGATTTCAGTCCATTTTTCAGCATTGTGCGAAAAAGTCGGAGGTTTGGGCCACATGCTGTCAAATGGCTGCACAAAGCATACGTTTTCGCTAAATATTGGACTCATTCGCATAGATCAACTGAAGTCCATTGTTCGCCTTTCTGAGAGAAGGTCTGTAGTTTGGGCCAATGGTCGTAAAATGGTTGCACAAAGCATTCGTTTTGGCTAAATATTGGAGTCATTGGCATATATCGGTTAAAGTCCATTTTTCGCCTTTTTGCGAAAAAGTCTGTAGTTTAAGCCAATGGTCGTAAAATGGTTGCACAAAGCATTCGTTTTGGCTAAATATTGGACTCATTCAAATAGATCGATTTTAGTCCAGTTTTCGCCAAGTTCTGCGAAAAAGTCTGAGGTTTGGGCCACATGCCGTAAAATGGTTCCACAAAGTATACCTTTTTGCTAAATATTGGACTCGTTCGAATAGATCAATTGAAGTCCATCTTTCGCCTTTATGCGAAAGAGTCTGTAGTTTGGGCCACATGCCGTAAAATGGTTACACAAAGCATCGGTTTTGGCCAAAAATAGGACTCATTCGCATAGATCGATTTCAGTCCAGTTTTCTCCATTCTGCGAGAAAGTCAGGTTTGGTTCACATGCCGTAAAATGGTTGCACAAAGCATACGTTTTTGCTAAATATTGGACTCGTTTGCATGAACGATTTGGGTCCATTTTTCGCCTTTCTGCGAAAACGTCTGTAGTTTGGGCTACATGCCGTAAAATGGTTGCACAAAGCATATGTTTTTGCTAAATATTGGACTCGTTCGCATAGATCGATTTCAGTCCATTTTTCGCCTTTCTGCAAAAAAGTCTGAAGTTTGGGCTACATGCCGTAAAATGGTTGTGCAAAGCCTGCGTTTTGGCTATTTCTGTGAAAAAGTCCGCTTTTTGGGCCACATGCCACAAAATGCAGAAATGATGCGTTTGGCTTAAAATTGGACCCCATTCGCATGCATTGATTAAAATGCATTTTTCACATTTGTCTGTGGAAAAATCCGTGGTTTGCGCCACTTTTTTTTAGAATGATTGCACAAAGGATGTGTTTTGCCTAAACATCGATTGAAGTCAGAGATCGATTGAAGTCAGTTTCTATCATTTCAGCCAAAAAGTCTGTAGTTTGGGCCACACGCCGTAACAAGTGATAGCAAAAAAGAAGCGTTTTGGCAAAACATTGAACTCATTCTCATACATTGATTGAATTCAATTTTTCATATTTCTGCGAAAAAGCTCACAGATTAGCCCACCTACCGTAAAACGATTTCACAAGCATGCGTTTTGGCTTATTATTGTAAACATGGTATCCCAAAATGTCGTGAATCCAAAGCTGACGTATGCACAAATAGCAATCTTGGCGAATTCCTATTCTGATTATGTATCGTGATGACTCAATTTAGCGTCCTCCTTTCAACTTGCGCCCCTGTTCAAATGTGTTTTTGTTAATAAGCTCCCCTATTCCAATAAGCACTCCCTATTCTAGTAAGCGCCCACATCAAAACAAGCGCTGCTATTCTAATAAGCGTCATTCCTTTAAGGATCCTTATTCAGTTCACGCGACAAGGATCCTTTCCACGGGATCATAGAAGGGAAGCTGTCTACAGAACAGCACAACAAAGGCAAACCGGCGTCCTATAGTTGACTGGCCCCGGTACCACCTATGCAAACTTAGTTTGCATTGGTTATTATCATTATTAACTCCCTTGGGATTGTATGAATATCCTATATAATAGATTGCATTGTACCATACCCTGTCAATGCACTTGAGACCGCAATCTGAAGTCATGTTTAGCTTCCCACCCTCGAGTAAGTCGGGTTGAACCTGTTTTGACACCTTTCCTCGGTCTGGTCTTGGCGCGTCCCAGGCCAGAGGGATTCCCCATACCTTAACTACATCTCATGAAAAACAATACAAAGGGGGGAATATTACACTTTGTGCGGCCTTCGAACCAGCCGGAAGAGACATTTCAACACACCAGGTAAACAAAATGCGATTCCGAATTTATCTTGATATTTTCATCTGTTTCAAATATCAAAATTTCATCA
This sequence comes from Pocillopora verrucosa, assembly GCF_036669915.1. Classification (NCBI taxonomy): domain Eukaryota; kingdom Metazoa; phylum Cnidaria; class Anthozoa; order Scleractinia; family Pocilloporidae; genus Pocillopora; species Pocillopora verrucosa. The sequence goes on along the minus strand of NC_089316.1, from coordinate 6,977,300 downwards.
GGCAAACAAAAAATATACATCCGCCATTACAAATGAGCAACACATTTTCTGTGCAATTAATTTGGGAGCCTCAGAGTGATATTTGCCGAGTCAAACTTGACACTAGGAAACTTTAAATAGACAGCGTAAAGCAAAACGTACTCCCGTACATACTATCTATGGGGTGTCAGTTGCTGTGAAGGGTGTGGCGCAGTGAATCAGTTTTTTGATCTGAATATGATTTCATTTACTTGGACACTGTCCAGTGGACTGATCAGTAGCCCTGCTGGAATTAATTAACCGAATGAAAAGAACGGTACAGAATAGAAACTTCAATTTAAATTGAATTTCATGTTACCGATGCACACGCACATAGATATGCACGTAATTGTAACAAAGATTTAGTGGACAAAAGCAAGTTTGGGGTAGCCGGTAGGAAAAGAACGGTTGCAAAATTAATCGTATCTTGTTCTAAAACACAATAAAGGGTTTCAGATTCCTAGTAGTACACCCCCGCCCAAACAGTTCTCGAGTATTCCTTCCTACCAACTAAAAAATAAAACATTGTTTAAGCCTTCAGAATGAACATTCAAATTATTTCCTCAGGAATTACAGAAGATTTGAAAAAACGGGTATATTTCTGCTTCAAAAAATTATGGACTAAATAGCTGCAAACAATGTTAATTTGTGATTGCTTCCAACACTTCCAACTTCCCTTGGGTTGGATATTACGCGGTTCTTACTTAAACGAATTTAAAGATAAAGAATGCACACAACACTCATCAGCTACCAACATAAACGTTTTAATATCGTTATTATTTCCTATTGGAATGCCTTTAGAACCTACAACACTTTCTAGAGTTTAGGTAAAGCGTTTGACATGTTCAGCTTCTAAACTGAAACGTTTCTTCGACTTTTCAATAGGAAGAACTGTTGCCATTGTTGCTTTAATACATGTGACTTTTGTTTTCTGAAGAATTTTACACTAACTTTAACTGAAACTGGTACAGTTAGCCTTATGTAATTACTGCACCTGATTATACAGTTTGCTCATAAACATTCGAATCATGTGAAATTTTACTTTGTTCGAGAGAGATTTCCCATTGGTAAAAAAATAAATTGCATGTCTAGTTTTAACCGGTGCATCAGTTTTATTATCTCGGTGTTGGAGCTTTTTATCTCAAAATAAATGTTTGTAGTGATTTGTTGTCGAGGCGATTTACATTTTTTCCTGGCGCAACTGCACTCGTCATGAAGCCAAATTTGGGATTTTGTTCAGAGGTTTTGTGTTTTACAATTTGCAACGATTGCTCTGCGTGCAGCAGTTTCTTAAATGCATGTTCGCAAATTTCTCAACAATGACATTGACATGCTCGAAATAAAAAAATAAATTCATTTCAGTTGCTTTAAATTTAGTACAGACTGAAGTGAAAGAATCCTGAGTCTGAGGACCATGTAAACTGACTTGGAAGGCTGAGGAGTTGATCTTCAAAACCTTCCTCATCGCACTACATGCTACCACTCCGGTATAGGCGAGGCTCCTATTGAAAAACTGAGCTTTGGGTTTTGGAACACATACGTTTATCTGGCAGCCTCTAGTTTCATAATGGTTGATATCTCTAACTGGTGTAAAGTTGCGTGCCAGTTTCCGTTAATTAACGAAGGTGACAGAAAAGATGGTCTGCTTGTTCTTAAGCCTCTGCAGCTTCGAGGAGACAAACAAATTTCTACTGGACCTTTAAAGCAAACTTAAGTTTATTGAGTGGATCCCCAAGGATGCACATAAGGGGTCATAAAGACTTAACCCTAACAACATAATAAGTAGAAGAGGGACATGGTGGTATAAAATTGACTGAAATTATATTAGATTAACTGAAATTAAACCTAATTTGTTTATTGAATGCAAAACAGACTTACAAAGGGAAAAAAGCATAAATTATAACAAAAATATTAAGAAAACTTAAATTCAACAACAGAACAATCCCAATTATTACATTACTTGCGAAAAATTTTGGACGGTGTTAATTTCGAACAAAAAAAGTGTCTGAAAATAAACCGTCTGAATTTTTTAAGCGTCCCAAATTTAAAACGTCTGAAAATTTTACAGTATAGCAAACCACGCTGGTAAGCCGAAACAAACCTGATATGATGACAGGAATAGTGAAGGCTGTCACTAAGAAGCTAGAACCAGAAGATCCTTTCCAAATTCTTGTCGTAGACTATTAAACCACTTTGAGCTCCAAAGCTCAAAAACTCTAGATGAGACACTGATTGAAATACTCACATATATCTACATGACAAAATTTGTGTTATTTTCTCATCGTTATATCCGTTAACCCTTAAGGGTGCAGAAAAACAATTTTAAGGCACGTTTTCGCAGCGTTATTCAACGTTTGTTGGCTTAAAAATTGCTTTAGCAATGTTTCAGTGAAGTGTCCGAAATCTTTGTCCAAAATTTGTCCAAAATGAGAAAAAATGTGTCCGAAAATTAACCATCTGAAATAAAACGTTGAAATTTAAACCTCCGAAAATTTTTGCACGTAATGTAAGTACTATATAGTTGACAACAAAATTGATAGTGACCTCATGGCTTAATAAAGACTACTAACATTATTGCATTAGAAAAAGTACATCTCAAAGTACTACTCATCCTAGACTAAGTATGTCATGAGACAAAGTAAACAGTGTTTATCTTGACTCACACCTGTTACATTTTTGGACTCTTGGTGCAGAGCACTTTAGCATTGATTCAAATAAATGGGTCCTCGAAGCTTGCCAATTTGCATTAATTGACTCCATTCTTTTTCCCCAATCATTCGCTTGGGAGTCTCTAAGGTCTGTTCAACCATGAAGAAGGTCGTCTGCTTCATTTAGAAGAAATTCATAATAACCTAACAAGGAAAAGATAAAAATTAAAAATAAAATGATATGCAGCCAAAATTAGGTGGAATGTGTGATACAGCAGATTGGGTGAAATAATATAGGTGGCTGTGGTTGATGTTGTTGAATATATATGTTGTTGTGGCGATGTTGCTGTGGTTGAAATAAGGGTGATACATAGCACAATTACATTACTATATGTCAAAAGCCAGTGGGCAATAAAGTTAGTACATTATAAGGTAAAATATATAAACAATGAAGTGGCATTGATGGCGAAAAAAAGGTTATTCCAGTTTTTGCGTGTGATTTGTTGGGCAAGACTTCACAGAAATTCATTTCTTCAAATTAATAAACGACAACAACAATTATTTTACATATACCCACGCGGCAATGTAATATCATCTATAAATATGCATAAACTGATTTGACCGGGTTCTGGCTGTTCAGTTGCAGCAAATGTCAAACTAAACTTATACCCAACTAACGATATAACTGACAATTTTTTGATTAATACCATCTGAATCCTGGTCTGCGCACTGTTCTATGAAAGGCTCACAAGAATCATGCATTTCTTCATCAAGGCCAGTGTCATTTGTACTCTTAGCTCCTAAAAATGCAGTAAAAAGAATTCAGGAAATGTACAATATATGCGTAAAAAAAGCCCAAGTCACTAAACGCGAAAAGAAAGAGAACACTTTATGACTTTACACGAGGCTAAAACGTCTGGAAACAGTACCAGTACCTACGTACCCTGGCTTTTCCTATTTGGTCTGTATTTCGATTTATAAACTCGTCGGCCAGTTAGAGGATCTCGCCGAAATTCCATGATTGTAGCCTTCTTTTTGGTTTTCTTAACGGCATTTTGATCCAAAAGTTTAGCAAGACCGGCAATAATATCCGCAGATGACTCTTTAATTCCCTTTTTCTTTGGCCTTTTCCTAGATCTGCTCTCATCTTGATCCGCCATTTTGATTCCTTGGGATCCACGCCTCCTTAGCATTGCCTCTTGTTTTACTGATTATTGGTAAAACAAGACTCTGAGCCAGTTACTGATTATTGGTAATTCTAGAATGAGGACATGTTGTACCTGAACGTGTTTTAACTAACATTAATTAGAGGGATACTGGGGAACACTCGGCCGCTGAGCACACACACAGGGACCTGGGGAGAAGTGACGTCACCTGTGAGTTAGCGACACAAACGCTCCTTGGCAACCGGGCTGCATTGAATTTACCTTAGAGTATGTATCGCTTACCGCAAGCTCTACTTTTTGAATAGGATACTATATAAACACTGTGGTCTCTATGGCTTCCACTTCTACTTCGATGGATCGTAAAATTTCTCGTAGTTGACAAAGAGGAAGGTAGCGCGGGAAAGGAAAGAAAACGCGTGAAAACGACGCCATTTCCGAACCGATCATCGCCGACTAAGTTCTCTGATTACAAGGTTGTGTTAAAGAACCTACTCGGCAATCATGAGTCACGCAGATCCAGGGTGAGTTTATGAAAGCCTCTACATCCTGGTATAATTATATTTTGTAGAAAAAATTTAAGTTTTCTTTCGTTTTGTCAAGATCAACCTCATCTGTGTTGTTTGACAGAGAAGCGAGTTCGGGTTGCTGTGAAATCGAATACTTGTAGATTTATTTGAGATTGTTGGCCGAGATTGACAGGGATTATCTATTGATAACAGCAGGGTTTTTCGGTGGATAATGAAAAAGAAAGTTACACAGATGTGATTCTTGAATTTTGTTGCTCGGACGAGGATCGTTGTTTCTTGAGGTCTTTTAAAACATGTTAGTTAAACACACTGCTTTTGCAGCGTGGAGCTTAAGGTTGCGACTTTTCATGATTCACCGCTTGTCTTGATTACAATGTGCTCTTGCTTCTGTCAAGTAATAACCAAACGTAAGCTAATCATGGATTAAGTGATAGCAACTTGGTGATCCTTTCGATCACAGAAATCTTCGTTGCCACCTAATGAATTTTAAGGGCATTGTTTTTAAACGCGTGTTTTGCAATTAATTCCTGAATCTTCCTTGCCGAATGAAGTACTCTCACCTAACTAAAGAAAACACATTTAGTCTTCCAGCTGCGGAATAATATAATGAGGTGATTTTAAAACTGTTGGTGGGCAAATTTCTATACCTGTTATTGCAAATGCATATATGCGCTTAATTGCTCACTCATGTAATTGTGTGGTATATTTTGCAATTAATGCTCAAACTTTGAATAACCAACACACTTAATAGAGCCGCAGGAAAGAGCCATAGGGTATGCGGTGTGTATAGGCCAAGGGTGTTATGAAAACTTTTATAATCTTCCATCCATTTTAATTGTCTAATTGTTTGTGTAGTATTTCACCCATCTGATCATTAGTCAATGTTCACTTGCAATTTTCTGATTTTAACATTGCAAGATGGTTTACGTTATTGTCAAAAACTTGTAGTTTCCTCAAGGAAATATTTTAATTGATGTTTCCTGTGCTCACTAAAATTGAAAAAAAAAAGTATCAAGTAGCGTTTATTTCATGCTATGAAATAAATGTTAGTCAGATTCACAAGTCCGTTGAGTATTTATTTTGATTTGTGAATGACAAGTTTTGCTTACCCTGCATGTTGGGACATAATTTTAAGACATAATTTCCTCAAGGAATATTTTAATTGATCTTTCCTGAGTTCAAGTAACATTTATTTCTCCTTATGAAATTTTAGTCAGATTCACAAGTCAGTTGCATAGTTATTTTGATTTGAGTGAGGAGTTTTGCTTTCCCTGCATGTTGGGACATAATTTTAAGCCATATTTATTTCAAGTTGAATCTATACACAAGACTAAATGGATCATTCACAATAATGTTTGCATACCAATAATTTGGGTTCAGCTAATTGAGTACATGAATTGAAAATTAATCCCTATTTAACTCACTTTTTTGTACATTATGCACTGTGTTGATCTTTATTTATTATTATTGCTAAATCCCTATTGTTGTTTTGGTATAGTATGATAATATCAATGTTGTCATTTGGTTAGAATTTGTCAAATCAGTTTGATTTTAACTTTTAACAATGATCTGCAATAAAAGAAAACACAGATTTATGGCCGGATTTCAAAAATTTTAAACTGGCAAAAATTTGAACCACTTCATGTGCACAATCATATTATCTGAAAGAATTGTTCTAGAAATTTCCACCCTCCTCCTTCATTGTAATTTGTATTCCAGAGGGTGAACTGTTAAAACAAAAACAAGAAAAAGGGGTGAGAGAGAGAAAAGGACCCCAAGAATGTTAAATTTTGTTAAACATGGTCACTCAGCCCTCTTAGAAGTTACTGACAATGGTTTAGTTATTAAACCTTAAACCTCATTAAGCATCTAATTTCTCCAAACAGTAATCACCCATAACAAACTTAAAGGTCATAAGAATAAACGAAATTATTATTATTATTATTAAATTTAAATTTATACCGCGCAGTTTCTATAAAAATATTCAACTGCGCCTTACAATAAATATTAAATTAGAAATTAAAATAGAAGTTCAAAATTACAATTCTAAAATAATGCAATTCAATTATAAAAACTATAGAACTAATTAAACGCCCTATTAAATAAAAAAGTTTTAAGTCTAATTTTAAAAATATCTAAACTGGAAATAGATCTTATTGTGGTAGGAAGCGAATTCCAAAGTCTAGGGGCGGCACAACTAAACGATCTATCTGCCAGGGTCTTCTTGGATATTATCTTCGGGAAAGTTAATAAAGCTGCAGAGTCATCGTTGCGCCTTAAATTATACCTAGATGGCGGCAAGATAGATATTAAATGGCGCAAGTAATCGGGCGCCATACCATGCAATACCTTAAATGTAAGAAGAATTATTTTATATTCGATACGATAACAAACAGGCAGCCAATGTAATTCGTGAAGTAGAGGCGTGATGTGGCACGACTTTGGAGCACAATATACCAAACGGGCACTAGCATTCATAACACGCTGGAGTTTAGACAACTGATATTTCGGTAACCCATACAAAAGGCTGTTGCAATAATCAAGTCTGCTTGTTATAAACGCATGAACTAGTGTTTCAGTGCTACTTCTAGATAAGTACTTCCTAATATGTCTGATATTATAAAGATAATAAAATGAGCTGCTGCATGTTTTGGTAATATGTACATCCATATTCAAATGCGGATCAAACCATGTGCCCAGATTACAGACTGATGAAGAAGGACTAATATTATAATCTCCGACTCTGATGCCATCGATAGACACCTTTGTGAGCTGCTTCCGTGTCCCAACAAGCATAAAATCAGTCTTGACATCATTTAGCATTAATTTCCTCACACACATCCACTGTCTAATGTCACGAATACAATTTTCAATGGCAGTGACCGCATCCAACTCACCAGTGCCAACGCTAGGACTAAAGGACAGATACAACTGAGTATCGTCCGCGTAAGCATGCGCAGTTGGTAAATGGGACTCCAGGAGAGAAAACAAATCACTTGAATAGATAGTAAACAAAAGCGGGCCGAGGCAAGAACCTTGAGGTACACCCCACTTCAAATCAAATGACTGCGAAAGCGTCTCTTTTATGCAAATTCTTTGAGATCTCCCTTCCAAATAAGACTTGAACCACGAAAGAGCAGAGCCGCAAACACCTAGTTTCGTCTGAAGGGCTTTTAATAAAATCTTGTGGTCAACAGTGTCAAAGGCGGCACTCAAGTCTAATAACACCAAGAGTGATACATGCCCCTTGTTCATATTCATTAGCAAATCGTTTTTTACTTTTAACAATGCAGTCTCAGTGCTGTGATGGGAACGATAAGCAGATTGAAGCTGAGGGAAGAGATTGTTCTTAATCATGTGACACTGAATCTGATTGGCTACCACACGTTCAGTAAGTTTGGACACAAATTGCAAGTTGCTAATTGGTCGAAAATTCTTGAAAAGAGGATCAAGACCAGGCTTTTTCAATAATGGATGTACCACAGCAGTTTTCCAGGCGTCAGGAAAATATCCAGTTCGTAAGGACAAATTAACCATATTCGTTATTACAGAAAGGAGTGGGTCAAGGCAGGCAGATAACAGAGTCGCAGGTATTGGATCCAAGATGCAAGTTTTTTTCTTCCCTGATGTAATCATATCACGTATTGCTACAGCCGTTGTACATTGAAAATCAGACAGTACAATATCGCTAGGTTCAGATACCAGATCAGGCTCCGACGTCGACAGAAGATGCGATGGAGAGATACCTTCCAACTTTGACCTTATATTAGCAATCTTGGTAATAAAAAACTCGCCCATGTCATTTGCAAGCAGAGAAACGTCAGTATGAGGAGGAAGAGCTCTATCCGGCTGCATATTCAGTAGACTCTTACTTGCCATAAACAGCCTCCGCTGGTCAGAACTATTATCTTCAATGAATTGATTGTAGTAGACACGACGTGCCTCATTCATCAAGTTCACCACACGATTTCTTTCCTTTTTAAAAGCAGCACGATCTGCAGATAGGCCAGTAATTCTCCACTTCTTTTCAGCCTTTCGTCTCGACCGTTTAGCTTTTCTGATATCTTCATTAAACCACGGTGCTCGAGGCCGAACAACAATATCACGGGACAAGACAGGTGCATAGATATCTAGTATAGATCTTAGTGTCTCATTGTAACAATTGACTAGGGTATCCAAGTCGTCCGGTGGGTCAAGACAGAGCTGAGAAGAGCAAATCGTCTCGGAAAATTGATCACGGTCAATTGATTTAATTTTTCTGAACTGCAGATGTTTGATGGCCACCGGAGGTCTTTCAGGTTTTAGTTGACAGAAGACTGGGAAATGGTCAGAAAACAACTCACCAGTGTAGGGGCACCCAGCAATGATGTTATCAGATATACGAGTGATGATCAAATCCAGTGTGTGACCAAGTTCATGGGTAGGGTGTAGAACATGTTGTTTAAGACCCATCGACACCAGAAGGTCAGACATGTTTCTACAGTCAGTGTCATCAGGTAGATCCATATGAATGTTAAAATCGCCCAGTATTAACAAAGGCTCACTTGACATGACCAAAGACTCGAGATAATCTGAGAATTCAGTGATAAATGTTGAAGTAGACACAGGATGTTTAACAGAATATGGAGGCCTATAGACTAAAACAACCCGCAAACGAGTAGTAGCCACAGGATTGACCAACCATTCTGAAATGAATGTGAACTTAAGAAGCTCTTAAAAGTTAGTTGGACTTTCTTTGTAAGAACTATAGGAAGGCATAACAAACAGTGTGGATATTTTACATTCTGATGTTAGGCTGTAAATGATTTAAACAAAAATTAAATAAATTAAAAAAAAAGGGAATAGAAAGTTGAGATTTAAGAAGGAATGATATCTTACCTCAGTCAACAAATTGTATAGTTCATTAAATGAAATGATCTTGATAGTGTGATGTTTTCATTTCCAGTCCTTTAGCTGCCTATAACAGCTTGCAAGACAAGCATCTGGCTGGATATTTTTCAAACTCTCGTATGAAGAAACACTTGCAAAAGTCAGGACTGGTAAGAACCAAAAAAACCAATTGATCTGTTTCCTTTTTTTTTTTTTTTTTTTTCCCAACAGGCTCATAGAGAATTTTAAAGTTTGTTGCAGTCAAGTCAGTTGACACATACTTTAAATTTTATCTTTTTTTTGACAATGATGGTTAAAACTTACTTTTTGGATATATTATTTGAATGTTTAAACTAGCTATTACAAACAACCTTCATTTAACTATACTTATAGAACTGACGATAATAATGCTTCTCCTTATGGACTGGCATATCCCATTTGTTAAGCTGGCTAGGGAGAGTGTTGATACTCCCTGTTACTTCATGCTTAACCATTTCGCTCCCAAGATCTCACTCGTAATTCTCCTTACTGTCTGCCATATAGTTGTTTTTTTTTTGGAATGTTAGTTTGGAGAATTTGTTATTGGATCAACTAATAATCCCCTAACTGATATTCTTCTTTATTCTCATCACTTGTTTGCTTGATACTGTGTTGATATTGTAAGGAGAAATTCTGTCCTGGTCACTCGTGGGAGTTAAAGGGTAAAAAGAACAGGCATAAGCTCAGACTGCCTACATGGGCCACTTGGTTTTAAAGTACAGTCCCTAATACCTTCTGACATGTATGGTGCTAATTCTTTAAATGAAGTTGTGGATCGGGCATGTTTATATAGAGTACCTCATGACCCCTTTTTTTTTTGCTATATATATGACTGTCTCCTTATAACCTTGTGTTTCTGTAACATTAGGTAACCAGAAAGGGGAAGATAATTGATGAGAAGACATACAGACTTAACATGGCCAAGAAGGAACACAGGAAACATGTGCGTGATCTCCTAGCAACTGCTATTGTGCACAAGACATTGGATATGGAGGTAAACATTCCTGTTACACAATGATAGTCATGAAACAGTCAGTGGGTTGACATGTAGCCTACGGAGCAGACATAAGTTTGGCAAGTGCTCAGTATTCTCTAAACAAAAATTATGGCCACCATCTTTGATTTTAATGGCAGTGGAAGGCTGGGGAGAGAAATAAATTTGTACCAAGGGGGCAGTCAACGGTTTAAAATAAGGAGAGGGGTGGGAGAGTGAAGATTATTAGCCCTTTCCCTCCCCCAACGTCCACTCTAACTCCAAATCAAACAATTGGCTGGTTAGATAAACGATCATGAGCTAATATAAAGTTAACTTGCCCAAATTAAAGACACCCGCACTGCAAGCAAGGTGACATAAGATAATTTGTGGGTAATAAGGAGGCAATTAACAGATAAGATATATCTAGTTTTTGTTTTTTCTTCTGATTCAGTGCTGGTTTAACTTAGGTGTTTGCAAAGGAGAAGAAATGATTCGGTTTCAGCTAATAAAAGTATTTTTAGGTTGCAATGAGTGTCAAGGGTTTTTACTTTTTTGCATATGTTGAATGTTATACTTTTTTTTCACTTTGCAGAGGGTTCGTCAGTATGAGATAAGAAGGAGACTGGATGAAATATACAAAGTCGAGTTGGTCAGAAGAGTGAAGGTGATTATGATGAAGAATTTTAAAAATAAATTTAAAAAAAAAAGCATATATTAAAAAAAAATGATATATGATGTTAAAAAGGGCATGCCAAATGTTTTGATCTTAAGGAAATGAATTGCTCATTCACATTTTTTCAAAAGTATAATATTATTCTTAGTATATACCACACAAGTGAAAAGTGATTTTCACACATGCTGATTGGCTAGTTCAGAAGTGAATAACAAGTACTATTCACCTCTTAGCAGCCCATGAGACAAAATTGCACATCATGAGTTTAATTCCCAACCATCTTTTAGTATAAAAAACTGACATGTTTTAATATATCTGTGTGGTATATTCTGAATTGCAATAATTCACCTTAGTGTCAGTGAAAGTGGTACATATTTATTGAGCTGCAAAGTAGCAAGGTAAATATAACCCTGGCCTATTCACTTCCACTTGGTTGAATAACTGTTCTTTTAATTTTTTTATGATCATAAAATGCATTCCTGGTTTTTTTGCATTTGGAATTTGAAAATCACCTCAAGTTGAAGAACTAGTAGCTTTAATAAAGTCTTTTTAGTAAAGGTTGAACTTTGTAGAGTGCTACTTGGATCATGTCTTGTCAAATAGTGCTTTAATTTGTTGCTTTTGATTAAAACATCTCAGAATTATAATCACATACTATGATTATAGTTCTGAGTATACTATCATGGTGATATGTTTGACATGAATTAATATACTAATTTATCTATACTTGTTAAGCAACATAAAACCAATTACTACAATATCTCTAAACCTTGCTTGTTTCTGTACTCTAATTGCACTTGTCTTAAGATAAAGTTAAATCTTTTTCCAATCCTGTTCTCTTACTCCTTCACTATGTGCTTCTTCTTCTTCTTCTTTGCTTTAAAAGACAGTGGAAACTAAGTCAAAGGTGAGAGGCTCTCTAAAATAGTAACATACTGTAAACTTAAATTTTTTTTCTGAGTTCATTAAAAAAAGGTTGAGATTAGAGCTTGCCAAATGGTTGATTAAAAAAAATTATCTGTTTTCTCAGTAGCTCCTTAAAAATAAATTAATTAAAATAAGCTTTTTACAAATTCATAGAAATGTGCATAGAGCGTTGACAGAAAACAAAGCTAAATACAACTTAAAGCTACAGTCACTTTAGGAAGTTAATCAATATTTAATTTAATGTAAAGTAACAAATATTTTTTTTAGGATGGGCTACTATTTTGACACAATTGTTCTACTTGTGCATATATGTATTCATCTAAAAATCCAACTTTGGGAATAATTATTGATGAACATAATAATCACAAAGTCTTCCCTCTATCAATTTGTGTCTGCATTCTGAACAACACTGTCAAATGCATCAAATATTAGGACATGCCTTTTAATGTTAATTCCCAGAGATGATTTTAAAACTTGTAACTTCTTCCTATAGTATCCATGCATTATCCAGCAAACTGGTCATGAGAGTATACATTTACACATATCAAGTAGAACTCATTGTCTTGATTTAACACCAATAATTATTATTCCTGCAAATGATTTGCAAGAAAGAGTGCAGTATCTAGAGGGGAGAATTAACAATCAGATCATAAGAGTTGAAATGTTAATCTATACCATGTTGATCAAGATACTCTGCAATAAAGCGAAAGTGTCTTCAGAAATGAATTTTATAATATATGTTTTTGTCAAGATAGAATGTTGATGCCTTCTTTTGCCTTCAGCAATATTCTTTCATTGCCAATCACTTGGTTACCTATTAATCCTTTTGAGCTACAATTTTTCAAAATGAATTATAAATGATACTAAGTTTCTTGAAAAAAGTTTTAAATCTCTCAATGAAATTTCCAAGACCTGTTATAATTTATTAATTTATTTCTTCATTTGTAGGAGGGAAGAAATAGAAAAGGTGATGAGGATATTCTTCCTCTTCTTTCTCCTCGAGAGCGAACAGCTCGGCAAATGCCTAAGGCACAACTGAGAGACAGGCCTTCCACAGCACCAGCTACAATGACAGGCGGTGACGAAGAGGACCAAGGAGATCTGAAACCTTCGGAGATATATTATGACAATGATACCCAGAAAATATACTACAGGGTAACAATCTTGATCTGCTAGAAAGTTTCTTGAGTTTTAGATTTACAGTTTTATAGCACTGGACAAAATTATTACAATTATCATCATGTGATGCATGCACTAAATCAGTCCATTTTTCCCACATGATCCATTTGACGCATGTACAGAAATCTTTGTATAAGTCTGATTAGAAATGATAGGGTTTAAGACTTTCTCATGGCTGATATAGTTGTTATCAGTTACCCAGCAGTTTTAAAACAGATGTATGCAAATTTTGCAGAATGAGTTTTTTTCACATGCCTAATTTAATGTTGAGATCTGTATGTAGGGTGAAATCATACCATCAGGTAAATTGTTTCTGTAAAGTTTTGCAAGTCAAATTAGTGAGAGATATCCTGTATTTCAAATATCAGCTACTAGGTTTTGGAATTCACTTCCCAATGAAATTAAGAGTAGCTCAAGTTTAGAAATTTTAAAGAAGTCTTTATATAAGTATTTTTTTTGGAGTCCTATAAAGATGTTCATCACTTAACTATAGCTTGCAATAGGCTATTCTATTTGATTCTCATATATTTTTTATTAATCCTTAATAGATAATTCTCATTTTAATTGTTCAATTACCTAGTCTTAATCACTTCATTATTTATATGTATTTGTGTTTATTTTTAATTTGTTTTTGAGGGCCACGAGTATATCAGAATTTTATACTGTCAAGTGCCACCCTTGAAATATAAAGTTGATTATTATTATTGTTATTATTATTATTTCAAATACATCTTGTTTCTATGACACATAGATCAAGTGAGCTGTGTTTATAGAAGCACAATGTACTTTGGAAAAAAAAATTAAATACAAAATAGATTTAACCTACTCCAAACTGTCTAATTAAGATATTTCTTATATAATATACATAGTGGAACCGAATGATGTGCTTACAATTTGGTTTTGTTTGTTGCAAGGTTGATTCAAATCCATCCGCCATGAATGGCTATCTTAAAGATGAGACAGAGGAACTTGGTCCATCTCCATACACCAGAGCATATCCTGCCACTTACCCAGCCCCAGCACCTCCCCCAACAGGAACACCACGGCGTTCCAGGACTGCTGGCTCTACAAGGAGAGGTGTAAAGCTTCAAAGGGTATGTCAGAAAGCAAATGGTGATGATTGACATTACCTTGCCATTACCAAAATTGTTTGTTGTGTTCTAGAAAAGAAGAACATCTTGAAAACAGAGACAGTCCTTTAATCATGAATTACACACACAGCATAATTTACTTCAACAAATATATAGATATGGGAAAGTTATGTGACATAATTCACATAATGAAAAGTGGTAGTACTGAATGCCACATATATGAGTGGAAGAATTAACAACTTGTAATTAACCCTAAGTTTGTGTTCTATTTGCAATTAATACTACATAGTTATGATCGTTGTACTTTTAATTTATTACCCTTTTGTAGTATCATTTCTTGGCCAGAACTGAACCAGCAGTTGCCCGCAGAGTACAGGTATTGAAATGCATTCTAATGTTTTAAGCCATTTTTTTCTGGTTTAAAAATTTCAAATCGGTGGAGGTTTAATTTTTTTAGCAAGTTGTGGAGTGGCCATGGGCTCTTTTGCCTTTGTCTTTTTTTTTCTCTTCACAACTTTGTTTCTTCATCTACAAATGTTTAGTGAGACAAATGTAGCATTCATGGAAATATGATGTACCTGTCAATGCCATATTTGTAATCAAATTTTAACCCACAAAAATTACTTCTTTGAATGGGTATACCACTGAAGACACATGAAGTAAAGTTATGGAATGATACATCTCTGACTGTTAGCTGACTGGGGAGATCCATGTATGCATTTTACTTTCGATAAGGAATGAATATTTTAACCCTTTGACTCCCAAGATCTGATTGGTAGTCCTCCCCTTTAGCTGCTACACATACTTTTTGAATAACTTATGAGAATTTTGGTGTTAGATCAAGACAACAACTTCTACCTGATAAGTTTGAATATTATCATTAGCTGTTTGTTGGATAATGTAAGGATATTATAGGGAGAAGTTTCATGTTGATCACTTCTAGGAGTTGAAGGGTTAGCAGCCCTGTCAGAAAGAAAAAGACACCTACATGTAACCTAACAGGTGCGTGTTTCTTTGTTTAGCTTCAATCCTTGGCAGAAGTGACAATGAAGTTTGTTGGTCCCAGTCTGGTGCTCACCAACAGCATGTTTCCAGAAGACAGATTATCGGAAGTAATGGTTCTGCAGCAGCACTGTGGAGGAAGCACTTTGTGTGTTTTCAGAGAACTGTTGCCTCCAAACAGTAAGTTGTGTTAGAAGCAGTATTACTTGTTCCTTAGGAATGTGAATATCTAAAGAGATGTCACACCCCAAACAAGAACTTCTATTAATATCCTTTTGCTTGTTTTTGTGTTGTTGTTGTTTTTTATTTTGTTGTTGTTTTTTTGCTTTTTTTTTTTGTGATGACATTACACCTGTATACTGTCAGTGAAAGATAACATTTTGAATAAAAGTTCTGAAATGGAACTTCTTCGTGGAAATTGTATCATTGTCAACCAACTTGCCTCAACAATTGTCTCACAGTTATTCCAGTGTATTCATGTTCTTTTTTTTTCGTTTTTTTGTCTTTGTTGTTTTTTTCTGATGTCTTATACTCCTAATTTTAAAATCTTTACAAGAATTACTTTTACCTATGAGTTTCTCCCAATTTCATTTCTTTCCTGTTTGAATGCATATTTTTATGCTTTCTTTTTTTCCTTTTTCCAGCGATTTTTACCTTCATCTCACGGCGTCACAGGGGTTCCCCCTTTGGTTTGACATTTTACATTGATGGTATGCAAGATATTCGACTCAGCTGTTGTTGTGAATACAAACACAAACCTGGTCATGTCTTGGGTGGTAGAAATGGTCATTTTCAGTTTGTTGTTGTTGAGGGAGCTGCACCCTGTTACAGGTAAACTTTCGATAGTGAATGTTTACATGCATACACCTCTCTCTGGCTCTGACTCTGTCTTTTATTATTAGTAATGGTAATGGGACTGAGTGGTGTTCAATTCAGTCTGTAGTCGCACTCGTAATTAACAATTGGACAACTGCGAAACGGGAATCCGACTTAATATATAGATTTAGCGAAGCCTAAAAGCGGAGCTCGATTTTTTTTTCCCGCACGTCTCAAGGGCACAACGCCTTGCCCCGGCCAGGAGTAGAACCCGGGTCGTCCGACTCGGAGCCCAGTGCACTGACCACTGGACTACTGGGCAAAGCCGTGGCGTTGGCGTGCCCGCGGTACAGTTGACCACGCATGTTAAAAGTAGCACCTTGTACGGTCGTACGGTGGTACATCCAAATTTTTTCGTCTTGATGGGTTACTACTATTTTATATAATTATGGGGCTACGCTTTGCGAGCTCCGCTATTAAGTACGAGTAATTGATTACAGACGGAATTGAACAGTAGGAAGTCCTGTTACCAACTAATCACAACTATCGCATAATTAGATAAATAAGCTAGCCATCAGTTACTGCATGTTGTGAAATATTTTCTCTTTCCCAAACAAAATACTTGCAATATGAGGAAGGATTTTATTGAATATGTTTGTGTGTGGTGTTAAAGTGGCAGTTGTAAATTTGTAATTATTTCTGGCTTTACAGATGTCAAGTTGCATCAGCTCACAGATATTCCAAGAAACATAAGTCTATTGATGAAGCCGACAGATCTAAAACTTTTATGACTGAGGTAAATTTAGTTTTTTTCTTGTTTTTCAGTTACTTTTATTATTGCTTTGTTTGAATATACTGGGGCATATACTGTATGAATGTTTCTCAATTTGCAGACAGCTAATGATCAGGAAGAGGAAGAACAAGGAGAGACATTTGATGTGATAATAACTAAGCTAAAACCTGAATCAGATGGTGATCAAGTGGATGGAGACGAGGAAAAAGGTAAATAAGTTAGCATGATTGTATTGTCATTTAGCTAAGAAAGTGTTTTACCCTAGATGTAATTTATTTCTCTCTGGTATACGGTAGTCCGCTCATAAGTACGTTGATGACAGTCTCGACTCGAAACTCGATTCTCGATCCCAAAATCTTCGGGAATCAAGGATCGAGAATCACGGATTGAAGATCGAGATTCGAGAATCGAAAATCGAGATTCGAGAATCTGGAGTCGGGGACCGAGAATTGAGGATAGAGAAGCGAGGATCAACTATCGAGACGTTCGAAGAGCTTATCGAGGATATCGATGCACATGTTCAGGGAAACAATGTAATGCTCTCACGCTTAACAATGGCGTTGGACAAAGCGCTTGACATGTAGTCTCTCATTTTTTGATACACATGCAGCTTGATCTTCCTTGATTTACGTGTACCAGGTGTTATCTTTCTGCGCATTTTAGTGAACTTTCCATGTTGCATCTAGGCAGACCATGTCTAATAGGCGCGACTGTAAAGTAAACTAAGAAATTCGATTGCGCTAAGAGGTTTAAATTATTATTGATAGATTAAAGTTATTTGTAAATGAAAAGTAAGGTAAAGTAAGCTCTTGTATGAAAACATGAAAAAAGTCAGCCTATAATTCAAACGATGGCATCGTTATTACTTGTTAAATATAATTCTTTTATCTATCTGTTATCTTTTTGAAGAAGGATGAATTTTGAATTAATTTTTATTTTACATTTCAAACAGTGGATGTGCTAATCTCTCTTTGGCAAAGCCTGTAAGGAACAAATTGAAAAGTCATCCTCTAAACGAAAGCTCTTACGTGGCATGTAAAATCATATAATTTACAATTAAGAGCAATTTTCAATTTAATGTCAAAAGTAATGCGGGATTACATTGGTTTTGCTTTACTTTGCTCTGTGACTGGTCCAGAAACTTGCGCCAGTCTCTCAACCAATCAGATGTAAGACTGAGACCAATTATGACTATATCACCCGCGTTTTCCCGCGCTCAAGGCAGAATGGCTGTTTTTAAATTGAGTTCTTATCGGCCTTTACACGTATTTTCCTTTCTTTCGATTGACCGTTGTGATGACTTTGGTTTTAGTTTAACGACGCTCCATCGAAAAGCATATTTGATTTTTGATCTTCCCTGTATTAAACACAGATACACGTGCCTTCACGATAAAAGTATTTCCAACAAGAGGCTTTGTTGAAATAATATCTTGTAAGTAAATCAAACGGTATTCAGGTAGGGCTAGAGGCAAGAGTCCGGATTTTTTTAAGGATTTATGGAGTTAAACGGGCTTTCGACAATTTATATGACAATCTTTGGAACATTTAAGGTTTTGTTGTTGTTGTTGTTGTTTTTTATTGATAATGTTTAAAAACAATGCAGCAGATAGCCAAAAGGTTGGCCTAGAGCCGTGGTTAATTTACGGCTTCAAATGTTACTTCGCGAGGTACTTTTATTTGAAAGAGAAATATGTAAGTAGATGAACCAGTTACATTGTAAGGCAAATAAATGACCGTTTTGAATGAGTTTGAAGGTGCTTCCATACAATTTCACCACAGGAATCTCTATCATTTAAACAGTTACATGGAAGTGAAGCTTGTGCTAAATGCATTGACCGGTGTAAGGTTGATATTTTGCTGATCTTATAATGGGCATTCACGTGTCAAAGCAATTGCATTTTTTTTTTAAGATGAAAATATTTCTTTTCAAGTTCAAGTTTTTTTTATTATTATCATCACCCATTATTTATTAAGACTACACATGTAGGCTAGCCTTTAGAGATGCCTTATTGATTAGAGAATGCCACACATCATGCATTTGGTCATTAAAATCAATCCGGCTTCGGCAGAATTAAAACTTAGGAGCACAAATATTGCGTGCGTTCTCATACTGCCAGTGGAAAATAGATGTTGATGAGAATCGACGAAGTTGCAGCTGTTTTGGCCATCACCTTAGTGACGATATCGAAACAGTTAGCCGGCTCAATGGCTGTTGCGGAATAATCCTACAGTTTTCAAAGAAGTTCTTCTTTAATATTCACCTCTGGTTTTCTTTCTAATTGACAGACGAAGGTGAAATGGTAGACAGTAGTACCCAGACCCCTCGTGATGAGAATAACGCTAAGGACAAAGAAGAATTGACAGTTGAAGATGAGGAGAACACTAAAGAGAATAATCCAGGTAAGACATCAAGGAAAGAAATAGTTTCCTTTTTTGTGTCGGGGACTGGGCCTAACGTGTTTCAATTGTGTGACAAACCAAATTAGTTGATTGACAACAGGAAATGATTTTTGTAATTATATACAGTGCAAGAAAGGGGTAATCTTTTGTGAGAAACACTGCTTGTGATCGGAGAACGCCGCCTTTTACCGTGACATTTTGATTTATAAAAAATAAAATCTTTAAAAATTCTACCTATTGTTACATTGCGCGAATGCTATCTCCAGCGGCCGGAGAATCCAGTAAATTTTTTGAAGACGATGTTGATTGAGTCTCTCGGAACGAGCCTTGCTCCCTTTTCACTAAATAGTCATTTAGTAAAACGGAGCGAAATAGCTCCAGCGGAACGAGAAAAATGGGAGACTTGGGTCGGGTCGCGTATGAAGGGGAGTTTGGGTCTTAAGTTCTTTACGCGACCCGATCCGACCCAAATCTATCTCATTTTTTCATTCCTCTGCTACTATCGCGCCGTTTGCTATCGTGCTTTGCGTTGTAAACTGAGCGCCTGGAACAGGTTATTAAGTAATGTGAACGTCCTGTGTTGACAAGAACGTTTTTTTTTTCTGTGACAGATGAAGGTGGTGACGAAGGTGAAGAATCAGGAGCTGATAAATATGAGAATGATGAGTTCGAGGAATCCCCGGATAAGGAAGAAAACAACAAGGAAGAAAGTGACGCGAAACAAGATACTGATAAAGAAGATGACAAAGATGATAAAGATGGTAAAGATGACGAGGAATATAATGAAGATTTCGAGTCGGATGGAGAGAAAGAGAAAAGCAAGTCTGAAAGTGAGGGTGAAGAGGATGAAGACAGTGAAAAAGAAGACGACGAACCTGAAGATGATATTCAAGATGAAACAGAGGAAAAACAGGCAACTGACATTGGAAAACAAGAGGATGATGCTGAAGAGATTGAGGATGAAACAGATAAGGAAAACAATCACGTAAGTGCTAAACATTAACAGAAGAAACCACTTGCCGAAATCTCCTCGACTTGCGCGTCCCAAAACCAAAAACCCTAAGTAATCAGGTAGGCTAATCAGAACAAACAAAATATTTCAAGGAGCTCAAAAGAACTCAAAGGCAAAAGAAGCAAACTGCGGGAGCATGTATATGTCAAAGTGCAGATTTGTTCTGCAGCTGATTGGCCAAGAGGGTGACGCGGATTTTCTAAACTAATCACAGCGTGATGGAAGGCAAACCATGCAATTGCACCCCAGATTTCAGTACTTCCCAGGGACCGCGCAGAGGGAGGGCCCCCCCCCCCCCCACTTTTTTGCAATAAATTAAACAAAAAATAATTTAACAAAAAAATTTTCCTTCACGCAGTCTTCTTTAGCCCCCCCACTCGAAAACTTTCTGCGCGGTCCCTGCTTCCGACACACAGCCGAAAATTGCTCAACTTACAAACAATAAGCCATGTACATTTACCACGAGAGCCTCTGTAACGTATCTGTTTGTGTTACAGAAACCGTGTATTGTAGTGTACAGGAATAAATCAATCTCAGATAAACATCTTTAGGAAGCAGGGTAAATTTTCTCCTGGCTCGCAGATAACCTATGCTTGTCTAGGCGGGCCCGTTTAAAAAGTACTAATTACAGACAATTCGTAATCATAGATGCATACCCTGAAATACGTTACTATACAATACAGCTACTACTACTACAGACAACTACTAACGGATAAAACAAATGATAAAAAAATAAATAAATAAATAATAATAATAATAATAATAATAATAATAATAATAATATTGTGCATTCGAAAACGTTGAAAATAGTTATTCCAATAACAGTAATGATGATAATAATAATAATGATAATAATGATAAAAGTGATGACAACAAAGGTAGTAACTGTAATAATGATAATATTAATAGTAAATATAAAAATATCGATAATAGCAATAGTAAAATGAAATAAATGAAGTAAAATGAAGTAATCTGTAGATCTAATGCGAAAAGTGAATTAATAAATCTAAATAACAAAAGTAAACAAGAATAAAAGAATTATAACAAAAATAAATCTAAATGAAGTAAACTATATTAAGGCAAAGCTCCTTACTTGTTCTAATAAGCGCAATAAATTAATACAAACTGTTATGTCGATACAGCTATATTTCCGGGGAGGTGAGTCTAGCAATCTGGATGGCTTTATTTTTTCTTTGTAAGAAAACAATCGACAATTTGAAAATGGAAAGAGAATGGAAAATAACGATACTGATAATATTAACTACAAGTAAGTTTAAAACAAAATAATGTCCCCACAAATAAATGATAATAAAGTCTGGCGAAAGGAGTGATACTATTCTGGGCGATATTTTGAATCATCTTAACAAACTGAGGAATGTTTTACGTGCAACCTGACGAAATATTGAGAGCTTAAAAGCGGGGTTTTTTTTTTAAATAAATTAAAGAACCATTTTATAGATATAATTTAATATACAAATAAATCTAGGGAAGGGTTTTGTTAATTTGTTTGTCTGTTTGTTTGTTTGTTCGTTTTACTTTTGTTTTAATTTTTTCGGTAATGATGGGGAGGTTTCTAAATTGATAACCCTGTTATATATGATCGATGTTTCGGAGGGTGTTTTGAAACATCTCCAACCTAAATTCATTCCTTGGTATGGCATTGCGCATCCTTACTGCACAAGATTCCATGCACACTTAGTGCGTCTTGTACTAAGTGGTCGTGGCCTGCCAGAGAGATTGATCATCACTTTAATACATAATTGTAATTTTTGCTTTGTCTGGTGGTGAATTTGAGCAATAGCTGCCTTGTTTGTAAAACGAAACGACGAAGTTTTTGGCTACGGTTATATTTTCCTTTTAGGTCAAATTCTTTTGTTTCGACATATTTTACTTTGAAAAGGGGACTAATCGTAATCCCATTAAGGTAGCCCTACTGGATGATATTTTCCTCCGGATGTTATGAATATCGACTTATGATAATCGGTTGATGTAATGTTTGCATGAATATAAGAATGGATATTAAGAAAGTAATTTGAATTGAGCGGATTGTTTTGACTTGGCTTTACTTCGTTCTGTGATTGGTTCAGAAAACTCGCGTCATACTCTCAACCAATCAGATGCAAAATTAAAACCATCGCGGCTGCGCACCGGGCTCTTCCCGCGCTCGAGCAGTTTGCTTCTTTAAACTCTGAATTTTCAGTGGCTTATGAGGATGTTGACCTCTTTGTTGATTGGTTGTTGCAATAACGTTGATTTTGGCCTTCAGACGCTCAGCGGAAACCTGATCCAACACGCCTCTCGATTAGCCTTTTAAACGTTGACCCCATTTTGTTGTTGTGTTTGTTGATGACAGGATGCTGAACGCCCAGCGAGTCCAACAGACTCTGAAGGAAGACATAGCAAGAATGTTTCGTTTGATGAGGATGTCACTGTTATTGAAGGTGACCAAGATGGAGAGAGAGGCGAGGAAGGTGAAGAGGTATGGCAGCGAAACGACTAGCTTGTCGTGTGTTAAGCCAAGTGCATGATCCTTCACAAATTTCCTTTAATGTCCTAAATCGATTCTCGAGGCCAGCTCGTTATCCAGGACGTCCTTGATAACCCTGATAATACATTGTACGATGTTCATTTTTTTAGACTCCAGACAAAGTACCAGACGACGAAGAAACGCCAAACAAGCAGGGTCCAAGTACAAGTATTGCTGAGCAGGATGACGAGGAGGCTGAAGACGTCCCTGAGTCCCTGGATCACGGACGGGAGAACGGAGTCACTAACCCAGCTGAGCAGGAGCATCAAGAGGATGACCAACCTGACAGGAATGATACTGTGAAGTCTCCAGAGCTTAGTGACAGCAGCAGCAGCAGCAGTAGTAGTAGCAGTAGCAGTAGTGAAAACAGCGACAGCGAGGATGAAGGAAAACAAGGTATAATGGTTAGAAAAGAGTGATATCGTTCTCTGTCGTACCAATAACCAATAAGACATCAACAACATGATTGACAAGCTAATTGTAATCTAATAGCTTGTCGGTAGTCGTTTGTCTACAAGTACTGTAATCAAATGTAATCAAAGATCCTGGAAGTGTGCAGTGCTTTGCACCTACGTAGGGAGCCAAGTCCAACACCATTTGGAGATGTAAAGTAATGGAAAGGTTGCTAAAATTAAAATGTCAGTCGACCAAGTAAATAAGGTAAAAAAGCAAGGAAATTTTGAGTAATATGTACGCAAATGTTTATCTCACTCTAAGTTAACGCCGTAAACATTAAGTAATAAAAATGTTCCAGCATGCTGCATTACCGTCAAAGGCAGATGGCCAAATTGGCGACTTTCTTAGCATATTTGGTCGCCAAGTTTCACTTGTTTTCTACTCACAAAACAGTCGCATCTTAGAGCACTGCCAGCATGTTGTTGTTGGTTTTTTTTTCCTTTCAATTTTTCACCGTTAACTCTCTGTTTCTTGTTTCTTGTATATCGCCAGAGCGAGATTCCAAAAAGAATGGGAAACTGAAGTCAGGACCTGATCAAGATCCCGGAAGTGATCCAGACTTAGTCTCATCCGGTCAGTTACCGGATCAGGCTTTGAAGGCAGTTGGCGTGCGGCCTGGTGCCAAACACCAGGGTTCAGTCCGTTCTCTGTTGGAAGGGAAAGAGGATGTTGACATCGCTGGCGTTGAACTTGCCAAAGAACAGGTACAGTATAGGCACGATTGAAGGAATTTGAGTGTTCTGACATTTTCATTTTTATTCAATTTTGACCCTTTAATTCCCAGAAATAATTAACTTGTGACTTCTCCCCAAAATATCTAAACATTATCCAGCGAACAGGTAACGAGAAACTCAAACTTATCAGATGGAAATTGTTGTATTTATCGTACACCAGATACTTATAACGATTAAAAAGGAAATTAGTAGCAGGTAGAGGGGAGAATTAACCATCAAATCTTAGGAGTTTAAGGGTTAATGACCGTTTCGAACTAAGCCCTCTGAAAAAAAAGAACCTAACCGTATAGGCCGGTTATTTAGGCGAGGTCCTGCCTAAACCACAGTTTTACACAAGCAATGGGCTTCTGGCGTTGTCTTTGAGGGATTGATTTGATGTCATAAGTGTCCTTCCCCTGTTAACTGTCGGCCCTCTTGTCACAGCTCACAAAAATAAATTTTAAGATACAAAGGTTCGGCCAAATTGAAGATAGTTTAGAACGCGGTTTTGTCAAACAACGGTTAAACTTTGTTAGATAATCGGTCCTAGAACTTTAAGGTTATGAATTTTTTCCAAGGTATTTATTATTTGTTTAAAACAGGTAATCCCTTTATTTTTGGATCAATTATTTTTTTCCTACATCACAGGTTGAAGAGCTCGCAAGTATCATCGACTCACGAGAGGAGCTTGGATCAATTATTCTCAGAAATGCTGCGCTAGATGACAATATGCTAGAAATACTGACTCCTTCTCTGAAGAATAGGCTCGATTTAAAGGTGCGTTCGTCAATTTATCACCCACAGCAGTGAGTAAATGTTTTAGATAGAATGATATTAACTGGTGTGCTTGTTTGTTTGATTGTTTTTAGATGCTGAACCTAAGTGTGAATACTTTCGGACCAGAAGGTGCGAAACAATTGGCTGAAGTTATCAGAGAGAACAATTCAATTAAGATGCTACTGTGAGTACCTACTGATTTTGAACTTATCCTGTCTATTTGTAAGATTCTTTGTGTCGTTTTGATCAAAGATGTCATGGTACCGTTGTATCAGCATTTTGGTACAGTTGTATCAGCAAAGTAGCTCGCCTATTTTTTAAGATAGATCTCGAAGATATGTCAAATTCGAATCCCTCTCACTACAGCGAGAAAATCCGCTGATATCGGATTCATTGCTCTGTTTCAGGTTACATGGAAATAAGTTAAACGATGATGGAGTTGGGATACTAGTCGACGCTATTTTAGAAACCACAGGCACGGCAATAATGAACCTGGACATAGGAGACTGTGGCATCACGCAAGATGGCGCCGAACATATCGCCAAACTGATCGAGCATAACCAGACGGTCTCGATACTAACGATCAGCGGTAACAGCATTGACTTGGAGGGTTGGAAGAGTATTAGCAAGGCCTTGACCACAAACAGCACTTTGGAAACAATTTCTCTAGACTTCAATAATTTAGGTGACGAGGAAGCTGTTGTCTTGGCTGACGGTATACGAGGATGTAAAAGCCTCAGTTACATTGACATGGAGGGGAACAAAATTGGTGACGAAGGAGCGCTAAAGCTTTTTGAAGCAGCAAAAGCCAATAAGTCAGTTGTCGACCTTACGCTCCTGCCAATGAATCAGATATCAAAAGAAATATCTGATGAAGTGAAGCAGTTCCTGACGGAAAGAGAAAACGAACGAAAGAATAATGCACATCGGAAGGAAGATGGTAATGAACAACCTGTTGTGGCCGAAGGAGAAGATCAACATGAACGCGAAGAGAGTGCACAGGAACGTGAAGGAGAGAATGAACGAGAACGTGAAGGTGAGGGAGACAAACGAGAAGACGAAAAAGGAGGCGAAGGAGACAAAGATGAGGGCGTGGAAGAGAAAGACAAAACAGACGGTGAGGAGGAAAAACAAAAGGGCGAGGAGGAGCAAGCTGAGTCGGGTGAAATACACGCGGAACAAGGAGAAGGAGAGAACCACGACAAAGGAGAACAACAACCAGGTGGAGATGAACTTGAAGAAAGTGATCATTCTGCTCCTGAAGTTGAGGAAGCGGCAGGCAAAGGGAATCCTGAGGAACCAGAGTCTGCTGCACCTGAAGAGGAGGCTGACCAACCGTCAGGTGAATTCCCTGCTGGAGAACATGATATAACGAAGGAGAATGATAATGAGCAACAGAACGAGCCTGGAGAAAGTTCTGT